>NC_056743.1:101831676-101979176 GCF_019279795.1 Protopterus annectens | reverse complement strand
AGGTTTTTCCCACTGTGTTGGTGAAAAGTGAGTCCCCAGCTTTGTTGTTGGATTTAATAGTGGAAACTAGAAGTTTATTAGCTGAGCATAGTGTTGCAAGATTTTTATAGGGGTAATCAGATTAGTGAGGATAGGGGTATTATTAGGGTGGTAAAGGATCTTTTGGGTGATAAGAAGTTGTTGACAAAGTAGTTGGTTCTGCAGTTCTAACCATTCCAGTTGTTTTAGGTTGTGGCAGTGGTGAGTTCTAAAAGGGGTGCCAGTGGCAAATCGGGCTATGTTATTGTAACTGGTTGAAAGTTTGGTAAGGTTATTTTTAGAAAGATTGGTATATATTGCAGAAGCATAGAACAGGGTAGAGATCAGGTGGGTCTGGGCAATAGTGGTTCTGGCTATAGGGGTAAGGAAGGGTTTGATTCTATAAAAGGCACCTAGTTTTTTGTTGACAGACTTTATAGTAGTATTAATATGATCATCATAGCTAAGGTTGTTGTCAATTGTTATTCCCAGGAGACAACTTGTAGTGTCAGGGGATATATTAGTTCCATTGTTAGAGGTTACTGTGAAGTGAATTTGTAATGACTTTTGAGTAGGAGCAAACAGTAATAATTTTGTTTTTTTGGGGTTCAGAAGGAGGCAGTGTTGCATGAACCAATTTTCAACAGTGTTAAATACTGTCTGGGTGAGGGTCTGGAGTGAGGTTATGGACTTGGCTGAATATATTAAAGTAGAGTCATCTGCATATTGTATGCAGGTGGCTTGAGGAATATTTGCATGTAGATCATTACTAAACAGTGAAAAGAGAAGTGGGCCTAAAATAGAGCCTTGTGGTACTCCTATGTTCACAGGGAGGGGTGTAGAAAGATTTTTACACCAAAGCACTGCTTGCTGTCTGTTTTCTAAATAAGATTTAAACCAGTGTACTGCTTGTGGGTCCAGTGATTGGGCTTTTAGTACATCAATAAGCATGTGATGGTTAACCATATCAAAGGCTTTTGAAAGGTCAATAAATAGTGCGGAGGAAAGAGAGTTATTGTTACGATTTATGTTTATACAATCAGAAAAGGCTAGCAGGGCAGTTGTTGTGCTAGGGAAAGGTCTAAAGCCATGCTGGCAGTTGGCAAGTAAATTATTATGGTTCTATGGATGCATTTTTCCATTATTTTAGCTACTGGAGAGAGTAAGGCGATTGGTTGAAAGTTGGAAAGCTCAGTAGATGTCCCACCTTTATGTAGAGAGATGATATGGGAGACTTTCCATATGGAAGGGATTGTGCTTTCTAAAATTGTTCTATTTATAAGGATGGAGATGGGATAGGCAATGGCTTTAGCTGCGATTTGTAGGTATTCAGCTGGAAGACAGTCAGCAGAAGGGGTGCATGGTTTGAGTTTTTGAAGGAGGTTGCAAATGAAGGATGTAGGTACAGGTTGTATTTGAAAGGTTGGAGCTGGACTATTCATGGTGTTTAATGGGGAGGTGGTAATAGGTGGTAATGTATTAGCTAGGGTTTGAATGGCTTCAGTAAAATAGTTATTAAAAGCATCAGGAGTTTGGTTAAAGTTATTATGGTTGAATCCTGATGGTGCAGGAGTTTTAGAATGGCCTGGCTGAAGTAGTTTGTTGATGCCTGACCAGAACGTTTGTGTTTTTTGTTGGTGGGTTTGTTGGAGGTGGAGGTAATATTTTTTTGTCTTGTAGAATATCTTTTCTGGTAGCATTTCTTAACTGTTTAAAGTGAAGGTGATCTGATGGACTTTTAGAGGCTCCCATTTGGACCACATTTTATTTCTTAAGAGGATCTTTTGCCTAGTTTGTTTTGTGAGCCATGGGGCAATTTTGGTACTTTTTCGGGAAGACCGATAGGGGGCATGGTAATCTAGGATTTGTAGGAATTTAGTATTAAAGTAGGTCACTGCTTCATCAAGTTGAAGATGATGCATTGGTGACCAATCACATGCTTTCATTGGAAGGTCTCTGGTTTAAAGTTTTTTTTTTTAAAACGGGAGGTTTTAAAAATATTAGTATTAGGGCTATGAACTCTTTGTTTAGTAATATAGTTTAGAGCATAGTCACTGATATCATCTGGAAGGGTTCCTGGTTTATAAGCATCAAGATGGCTGTTTAGAAGGATACAGTCTAGGGTGATTTCCTTGCTGCTTCGTTTATGGATTCTAGTAGGTGTGGTTATTATTTGTGAGAATCAGTAAAGATTTATGTGATTGATAGGATTAGGGGAGCTACAGGTTGCCCAGTCTATATTAAAGTCACCTAGCACAATGGTTTCCTGAGGTAGGTGGGTAGAAAGGCAACTAAGTATGTTTTCAAGAGTATTGATATTGTTTCCAGGGGGGGTAGAGGAACAAATTAGATAAATCGTTTTGGAGTTGTTGATTTGAAGTTTAGCAGTAAGGATTTCTGCATTAGTATTTGAGGGCAGGAACACATTGAAGAGTGAAGCTTGGAGTTCTGATTTATACAAAATGGCTACACCTCCAACCTTTTTGGTTTTGCAGTCACATTTCAGGATATTATACCCAGGAGGGGTAATTTCATGGTCCTGAGTTGAGGGCTTTAGCCATGTCTCTGTAATACAGAGACTATTGAATGCATGCACTTCTAAGAGTGCATGTAGGTGGGTGATTTTATTGTTAATGCTACAGATGTTGAGGTGAGCTATCAAGAGGGAGTTAGATGGTCTTTTTGGGGTAATGGTAGCATGAGATGTTAGGTTGTTTGGGTTACTGGGAACACTTGTATTGGGGCCGGGGTTTGGATGAATATCACCATCTAATAGGGGGTGTTTTTGAGGATATCGTATTAGCTTTAGGATTTTGTAGTAGTTGTATGGGGGTTTCTTGTCATGGAAGTAAGTAACATGGGTAGATCTGTGGTACTTTGGAAGTATGTAGATAGAAGTGGAGGTTATATTAATGTGGCTGAGGGAGTGTATGTGAGAAACTGGTAGAGTTTTCTGGTAGGGGTGGTGGTGTTCAGGAAGAGAAAAATGTTCAAAGAAGGTTAGTGTGTATGGAAGAGTAAGAGAAACTAGAATAGTAGTTAAGAGTAGTAGGTTTGTGTGAATATATTTGTGTGTTAGGCCATTTGGATGTGAAGGTAAGGTGGTAGAGTAAGTTGAGGTAAGGTGTCTAGTATATGTTAAAATAGAGGTGGGAGAAGGAGAGAGTGCTGTAAGAGGTAGAGTTGGTTGAGAGAAGAAGTGTACAATACAATAAAATAGAGGTGGGTGTAGGAGAGAAGGCTGTATAATGTTAGCAATAGAGGATGAAGTAAAGTGGAGTGGAGAGGTTAGGGCGTCGACTTAAAATGTAAAAACTGATTAAGGGATTGAGGTTGGGGGTGGGGTTGTTAAGTAGAAGTAGTCTTTGATAGGGTGATAAGGGGAGGGGGTGTGGCTGTAGAAGTATAAGGCTAACAGCACTGGGAGTGGGTGGGAATTGGGGGTAGGGTAGGGGAGCTGAGTGAGCCCACAGGGTGAACGGGGTGGGTAGAGACAGGTAATGGAGCAGCCAGAAGAGAAACAATCAGCAAAGCTGGTTACTGAAGGTAAGTCTAAAGTGGGAAATAGCAGAGATAGGTAAGGAGTCTATTAGAAAACAGGAGGGTGTAGCAAGTTAAAATAAAGGGTAAAGTGTGAGGTTTAAGAGAAGTTCAAGGTCATAAGAAATATAGAGTAATAAAAGCAGAATAACAGATGGATAAGCAGGAAAATAAAGGATGGGATAGGGGTGCCACCTACTGGACAAAGCTAGTATTACAGGCAATTCAGTAAGGGGGTTAGCTAGTGTCAGATTAGGGAAGGGGGAAAAGTTAGTAAGAGGGGTACTATGAGGTGGTGGAGGTGTTTTGGTTACAGAGTAGATAGTTGGGGGGTAAAGGCTTCTGGCTGTCCAGGCTCGGAGCAAGCTTTAGAACCCCTGCAGAAACAGTGGAAGGTAGTAGGCTTTATAGGCAGGACATAGATAACATACTTTCTTGTTTCCTTGAGAGAGGGTGCAGGGAATAGAGGCTGAGAGATGAAACCACTATTTATTTTTGGACGGGTCCTTTGTCACCAGGTAGGTAGGTTTTCAGAGGTTATAGGCTGGAACAGCACAATGGAGAGCAGGGTACTTGTATGAGAGAGAGAGAGAGAGAAACAACAGTGGTGGTGAGTAGCAAGAAGCTAGCACAAAGTATGGTAGTTAAGGCAATATTATAAAAACAGCATTTTTACATTCACTTATTTTTGCTAGAAGCTACCAGTATCATATGTGTGCTAGCAATTCTGTGAAATTATTATTTAGCAGGTCATTTTCTGTAGGCTCAATAGGACAACATACTACTCATTAGCTTTAAGATATAAACAGACATAAATGCATGTGAATAACTGGATAGCCATAAATCAGGAAAAATGCATAGAGAAATAGCAGGTGTGAGCTAGGGCTGGTAGCAGGCAGGCTCATAATCTACACTAAGCATTGGTCAAAGGAGGCAGCACATCATTTAATAAAACATATAGTGCACCATTAAACAATTCTGTAGAAATATTTAGTAACTAACAGGGACAGCTACTCAGGCGTTTTACCCACTACATAGTTCCCATTAATGTAGTCTTAGCATTCCACAGTTACCATTCGTTCACTAGGCTAGCATGCCAGTCAATAATGGTAGAAGTGTTATCTTTAGTGATTAGCAACAGAGCACTCACTGGATGTTACTAGTTATCACAAATTTTTTCAAAGTATCTAATCCATGAGACCCTTAAACTGTTACAGTAAGATGTAGAGATAGTTATCTTTATAGTTGATAGTGTGAGGGCTATTAGGATAGGCTTTAACAATGGCTTCTAGACTTTATAGGGCAAGGAAATGTTTAGAGTAGCTCCCTGAGGGAAATAAGTAGCTGTTACAGGCTAGAAACTAATTCCCAAAGGCAATGCAAACAGCATCGGGATCAATAAGTGAGCTTAGGCTCGCACTTACTAGCTTCCACATGGTTAGCGTGCTACTAAAAGGCCGTTTTAAATTTATATAGGAAGTAAGTGAACAAATATGGCGGATGCTTCATACATTCATGGCAAGTAGTGGATGTGTGTGCTGTACTATAAGGTAAGAAAAAGGTGTATGCCTTTTCCCCCACTGTAGTGCGATCTCGGAGTTGGTATAGATAGTTGGGGGGTGGGGGTGCAGCCCCACACCTAGGTGGGTTTTAGATTGTCCAGTTTGCAGAAGGAAGGCAGTAAGTAGTTATTTAATTTTTAAAAAGAGTTTTTGTTTGTTTTCGGTTGTATAAAGTATTGTTTTGTTTTTGTATAGTGCTGCTTTGGTGTAGGGAGTTGTATTTAAGGTTTGCATGTTTGAATTCGATATTTTGTGCGTCAGTGTTTTAAACTTTCAGTGTTTTGAGATTTTGACATTCCAGTTTTGGTGTTTTGATATTCAGGATTTTGAAATTATCGTATTTAGAAGTAGATCCATAAATATATATATATATATATATATATATATATATATATATATATATACAAATCTACTTCATATGATTGAAATTTCATTTGACTGAATTTCGTTTGACTGAGCCCATAATACTGAAATTTCAAAATACTGAAAACTCATTTGACTGAAACCTTACAATGCTAAATTTTAACATAGTAGTGGCAGCACATAGACTACTGTCAGGTAAGTAAAAGGTATATGCCCTTTTCCCCACTGTAGTATGATCCTAGAGTTTGTATATATAGTTGGGGAGGTGTGGGGGGCCTACTTTGGTTTTATATCGTCTGGCTTCTGTTAAGAGGGCACATAAGTAGTTTTTAAGTTCTAGAATGAGTTATTCATTAGTTTTGTAAGTGTGCATGTCTATTGTTTACAATTTAGTATGTTGAAATGTAGCATTGTAATGTTTCAGTACTATGAGTTTCAATCAAATGAGTTTTCAATATTTTGAAATTTCAGTATTATGGGCTCAGTGAAATGAGTTTCAGTCAAATGAAATTTCAGTCATATGAAGTAGACCCATATATACATATGTATATATAAATGATACATAATGACTTCTACAGGGTGATGTTGAGCAAGGAAAAAACATTACCTATTGCAATAAAGAGTGTATAAGACCAACTTATCAGGAAGCAGGGAGACAGTCTGATGTGGATACTATCTGTATAACAACTAATAGGTAACTGCTACCTCTAGAGGTACATTATAGCCACTGAAGAAATGCCTTCCTGACCTCTGATCATGGACAGTACTATGGAAACAAGTCTCAAGGAAACTATGATTACAGTCTGGAAGAAATTTTTGGAGTCTGAAGTCTGGGAGGTATACCTGAGACCTGAAAGCAATAGTTGTTGGGAGTTACTACTGTTTGTTTTTAGAAGAGAAAAATGAAGTTATCCTGATTGGCACATATGAATAAATTATGAGTAACTAATAAATTGTTACTGAAATACATTCTGTGAAAAAATTAAAGTGCTCCATGCATTTGATGGGCAATTTTTTCCCTAAAGTGATTTTTAAGTGCAGTGTTAGGTTGATGGTTACAAACCTTGAAGGGAAAAACGTAGATGTCTGCTGTTTTAATAGTTATTAAATAAAAGTGAACTTTTAAATATCCATATGTGTTTGTAGTATAAAATATTAGCTTCTTTTTCTTATGTTAGTTGTCTTGAAGTGAAATTTTGAGTTTAACATTGGAGTTTTAAACATCACGTGGAAACACACACACACACACGCACTCACACACACACACGCACACACACACACACACACACACACACACACACACACACACACACACACACACACACAGAATTTAAAAGCTTAAATCCACTGTTACTATAAAAATTACTGAAAACGTCCTGCAAAGAAATAGTTACAATACTCTGAATAAAATGCTTATTTGAAATTAATCTATATGTAGATGCACACGCAGACACCCATACAAACACAGACACACACACTCTGGTTATTGGCAGTTGCAGATAGTTTTATTCATTTACAGACTATTGTTTTCCTCACATAAAAATATAAGGTTACTTCAGTAAACATATATATATATATATATATATTTTTTATTTTCTGTCATCTTCTCTGCTATGATACATAATAATCAGGATGGCCTTCAGAAACATGATTACTTTTGGGCAAAATGTCACATCAGAGTGCAGTGTGAATAGTCACAAACAGCACAAACATAAAAAAAATTAAGAATGACCAGTGCCCTGTTAAAGAATGCTTTTCCCTGATCACACTTAGAAACAGTTGTGTCTTCATCAATAAATTGCTCAATACTCATCAAAGTTAAATGTTTGTTTAGCAAAAAACAGGAGACAAAGCAGATTATCCCTTACCAAAGCTGTATGCCTTGTCAGTATTTTCAGATTGGCATGTGGATTCCTGTTCCAAATGTTTTTTTACTTCTCCAGCATGATCTTCTGGATCACCTACATGTTTTTTTTACTTCAACATTCATAGACTGAATGGCATTGTCCTTGTGGTTGAACATGTGGAACCCTCTCAGCGTGATTATTTAATGTATGCCTACAAAGAGTGCTTCACATTTGCCTTTCTTGTTGTATTCCCTCTGTTTGCCCTTTATCTCTCAACCATGGAAGCATGGAACTATTGAGAAGTCATTAACCACAGAAAGCTGTAGAATCGGGGTACATTGAATTATAACGAAATAAAACTTCTGAACCAATAACAAACTGATATACTTCACCCCAAGTAATTGGGACAGTAGCAAAGCTCATGCAAACATTTTAAAAGTTAAGCACTTTTGACTCCCATAGAGGCTTCTTCAGAGCTACTAAAGTAACATACACAAAATATTTAAATACAATCATCAGATGTGATTGGTAGTAATAACTCAAACCTTTTATGTCATTTTATTTCCCAGACACCAAAATGCTTATAAAATCATTTAATATGAAGACTATTAGACAATTCACTCAACTACACTAATAAACAATAAAAATAAAAAAGAAAATTGTGGACTCGTATTAAAACAAGTTATTTTAAATGTTATATGTAACTAATATTTATACTCGACATAAAAAAATAGGGAATATTTTCACCTTTACCTCCTTAAGATCTTATTCATATTATACATAATTACAAATATCATAATTAAAAATATCATATATTAAATTCTTTAGAGCTTAGGTCCCCTCACTTTTAACACTGGGGCTAACTACACTTGGTCATTTAATCTAGGGGCACACAGGCATTTAGCTTTAGCTGCCAAAGCAGCTCACGATATTCTAACAGTATTTCCTATTGTCTCCCCAGAGTTTAAATCAACTTGTTCAACCACCCAAAATAAAAACAAACTAATTTTACATTCCAAAGAATGGTTGTAAAGGGTGTTGAACATTAACCCTTTTTTAATCTTTAATGATGTTCATTAATCCTAGTGTTTAATGCCCTTTTAGCTTTTCCTGTGTAAAATGAGTAGAATACTGAACAATAAGCTATGTAAACAAGACAAAAAGAACAATTACAGTGCGTGTAACCTTTGAGCATCCTGTCCAAGCTAAAGATATTTAGGGTGTATATCACATAATCGAAATCCCAAAATACCGAACACCATAAGCTTGAACTTGGAATTTCGAAATGTGATACAATGGAAAGCTCAGAACAGCAATTTTTTTCCCAGGGAAATAATTCGCTGTTCTGAGAAACACACACACAACACAAGCACACCAAAAAAAGTAATTCACACATATACACTTAAAATCCTACTTCTGACCCTACACTAAACCATACATACACTACCATCTATCTACTTACCTTAACCCAAACCCTAACCCTAAGGTCCATAACTATCGCACACTCACCTTACCTGGTCCCTAACCCTAAGGTCCCTAACTGTTGCACACTCACCTTACCCGCTGCCTAAACTTAAGGCCCCTAACTATCACACACCACTCCCTAACCCCAAGGTCCCTAACTATCCCATTCACACACTCACCTTAACCCGGTCCATAACCTTCGCACCACAGTGGAGAAAATAGCGAAACGGCAGAAACAGCCCACCAAATTCTTTCCCTAGGAAAGAAGTCGATGTTCTGCAGCTTCACTATTTTCAACGTTCGCTGTTTTGGGTTTGATATTATAACATTTGAAGTTTTACTACTTCGATGTTATGATATAAACCCGATATTTAACACTTCATTTTCTCCTGTACATTGACATTGTTTACACATGCCACACATAAAAGTGTCCTTTAATCTTAAATTATCATCCCCTCTGATTCTCGTATAACTTATTCCTTTTGTCAAGAATATCCTTTACATTCTGGGCTATTTTATAAGAAGTGTCTGGAAAAAGAATGAGAAGTCACTCTTTGTTTAATTTCTCCAAGTTTTAAAGGCTTTTTTTTATGCTGTGACATAAATGGGCCCCATTCCTACATCGTCATAGTTAAAATTCACAAAATCAGTTTTGCTTCATTTATTGATGTTTGACAGGAGTGCTTTTCTCAGCCATGCAGTGAACCCAAGATTGCCTCCTTGTGTACTGGTAGCATGATCTTTCCGTTCTGTGTGTCATTCCCTGCATTTTGTAGAACTGTATAAATTGCAAATAATTAAATGGAGGACCAGTGTTTCATCTTATACACGCCTGCAATTCAAATATTACAGATACTTTGCCCTATAATGGTACTAGCATAAGATGATGATGTGGATATGAAAGTTTTCATTAATTTGATCCTGACTACTCAGTAGCCATAACTGGTAAATAATATCTGTTGTATATAGGCCATAAAAAAATATTTACTAGCCATTGTCCAAGCTGTTTTTGGTAGTACACAGATCTAAACTAACCCAATCTTGTTCTACTGTGTGTTAATCTGGCATGACCAACAGCCTGTTGTTGTTATTATTATTTTCTTCTTTCACTTCATTCAGGCCTATAGACTAAATCTTCTCCCCGGTTATTCATTTAATTTTACTCAGCAGTGTAGACCTTGAGGGCAATACTAACCTGGAGTTTATTAAAATCCCAATGGCACTTAATAAAACCAACTATCATGTTATCAATTAAAGATGCCTGTCTGATTCCCCCTTAGAGCATATTGAATACCTAAATCAGATTGAAAAGTTAACTAGAAGACCAGCTACACTCTTTAGGGAGATTTTGCCACTCCTGCATCCACAGGTTATTCTATAGAACATGCAACAGATATGCTCTAAATTTTGCAAACTCAAATTTTTTAGGTCAAATAGACCTACCCACCACCACCAGAGATGCCAACCTTGTCTTTACAAGTATATTCCCAGCCTTTACTACTCCTCATCTTTCTTCCTACCTAATCAAATCAGACCATTTTATTGCAACCTCTTCCTTTAAAACTTGCTTCTAAATCCATAGTAACACCATTGTGTTCAAACAGTACTCCAAAACAAAATGTTCACTGTTTACCAACCTTCTCAATTATCAGCACAGTTCCTTAAGCAACACTAAACCAGTGCAATAAAAACAGCCTAATACCATGATTTGATGGCTGCCAATCATTTCCACCCTGTACTAGGAACATCTCAGTTACTGGTGGTGGTATGTCCATATTTTCTGACAGTTCAATCATATCAAGACTTGTACAGCAGAATAATGACCTCCATGTCAAATTCCTCTCTTACCATATCCTATCCAGTTATACACCCTCTTCCATGACACCCATAGCTCACAAATCACACCTATTATTTTTGGGGCTCTCAAATTATCTATCCATAAACTGGAGAAGCTACACAACTGAATATAAAAGCACACAGTATTTCCTATATTGCATCCATTAAAACTCCGTAGATCAGATAGTGCATTCTTCTACAAGAGATTCTAATGTGTATGGCCTGATTTTCTCAAATATTGCACCATTGTGCTCTTTGACTATAGTTACACCATCACTGGACTTATCTGACCATGGTTCACTAGTGTTCACTATGACAGCACAACACAGATTGGCCCCAAACTCTACTATCTTTAGTGAGTTTATAATAGTAAACTTACTGCAGTTGGCTGATGACCTGAAGTGTTTTAAGAATCTCCCTCCCCTTGAAGACTCACTAATCAAAAATATTGGCTTTCCAGGTAGTTTCTATTCAAGCCTTAATCCCTGTATGGAGACATACATCCCACTCTGATAACTGTGCAATAACAAGCTTAAGGACAGCCTCTCTGGTAGAAGCATAGTGTAAACAAGTGAAACAACATCAACAAAAATAGACTCCTCTCCCTGAGGAATAAACTGACAGTTCCATTATCCAATGATAAACTTAAGAAATTAAACAAAAAACTTAGGTATGAAATGTGCTGTATCAAAGCTATATGGCCTGAAAATCGCCATCTCTGTCCAGGCCAACCATATGGCCTTTTTTCAACAATGCTAAAAAATGAAAGAACAAAAAGGGAAGGCATCTCTGATCAGTACTAGCAAAAAACTATGGGCACTCATAAAATCGTCTAAGGCCAGCTTCGAGAGAAAAATTGCACAGGACACTAAGGATAATCACAAGGCTTTCATTAGTTATGTTAGGAACCTGGGTGGGAATTCCCAGATATGCTTAGAATTAGTCCAAAATGACAAAATACACCGAACCCACAGACATTGCCAACATCCTAGCTGACAGGTTCAGCGCAAACTTCTCCCCCCTCCTCCCCACCAAAAGGGCAAATATTTATCCCAGCAGAATGCTGCCCCCCTGACATCTCAGATGCTCAGGTAAGAGCTGCCCTCTCCAAAGCAAAAAACACAGCATCAATGGGACCAGATGGTGTCCCGGGCTGCATCCTACATGAACTCCAAAAAGAGCTAAACCCAAACATAAAACTACTGTTCAAGTCTCAGCCTTACTACAGGATATGTACCCAAAGAGTGGCATACAGCAACAGTGGTCTCTCTCCACAAAGGTGGTGCCTCAACGGATCCTGGAAACTATCGCCCCATAAGCCTGATTAGCTTGGTCTGCAAAACTATGGAAAGGATCATCATGGAACTCATAAATAAAGATATTGGGGACCTACAGACACTGGATCCTACCCAGTTCGGCTTTGTTAAGGGCAGATCCTGCCTCTTAAACCTGGTTGATTTCTTTGAAACAGTCACCAAGGCCATTGATGAGGGGAAGGTGGTCCACACAACCTACCTGAACCTCACAAAAGCCTTCGATACAATACCCCACTCGGGCATTATAGATAAGCTCACCAGCTTAAATATAAACCCCTATGTCACTAGATGGGTTGCAAACTGGCTCAAGGACAGAACCCACATGGTTAGAATTGCTGGAGCCATGTCAGACTCCAAACCAGTTACAAGTGGCATCCCACAAGGCTCAGTCCTGGGACCTCTCTTGTTTGGTATATATTTCTCGGAGGTACAGGCCAACACGGAAGGACTGTGGCTGACTAAGTTCACAGATGACTGCAAACTGGGCACCATAATTGACTCTCCAGCCAACACAAGCAACCTCCAAAAGGGCCTCATAGAAACAGACAACTGGTGCCAAAGCCATGGCCTCAAGCTAAATGCCAAAAAGTGTATAGTCATCCCCTTTGGCAAAAACAAAGTGCCCACAAATTACCACATAGGTGGTAATCCATTAAGTACAGAAGAAGTAATTAGGGACCTGGGGACCCAAGTTGATAGCAATCTCTCATTTGACAACCACGTGGCCAAAGTGGTTAGAAAAACATTTTATATAGCCCACCTAATCATGAAGGGATTCACATCTAGATCAGGGGAGGTCATTGTGCCACTTTACTCATCCCTCATCAGGCCCATAATTGAGTGCAATGCCCCTTTCGGGATGTACCTTACCAGACACCTGCAGCAACTGGAAAGACCCCAAAAGTACCTCACCAAGAGGATCATAGGGCTCAAACAGATGCCATATGCTGCCCGGTTAAAGAAACTCCAGCTCTACTCAGTGGCATACCGCCTGCTCAGAGGCGATCTGTGCCTGACGTATAAAGCCATGTCCAACCCGGAATTAATGGATATGCTGCACCTCAGAAAATCCAAATCCCATTGAGCTACACGCTCGAGAGACTTGAACCTCAGCACTGAAATAAATAGGACATGCTGGAGGGACAGATTCATAACCCAGAGGCTCCCTTCACTCTGGAATAAAATCCCAGTCCAGGTTAGGCAGAGTCCCTCATTGACTCTCTTCAAGAGGAATCTGGATGAGTGGATGGGAGATCGTAGGTTTACCCGGGGTATCACTTCTGTGTCACTGTTAGACAGAGGCACAGTATACTAACCTCGAAAAAGGGCAAAGCAAAATTAATTTAAAATGGGTGGCGAAAGCCAAACACACTTTGGCTAGGCTTATAAATGCCCTAGGGCAGATAGCCTAGTATGAACCTATGAACCCCCTGCATTGCACTGAATCATTGCATAACATTAGTACCCACTCAGCCACTGAGGACATGTCCAAAATGCTTCCAAATAAAGTGAGGTCAGATGCCTCACTCCATGCCCCCTAACATCCCCTTAGACAACACCATGTCTACATGCCCCTAGGATTCACTTCAAGGAAGTCTTACGGGCACTCTCCAAGGGAAATCTACTATCTCTGTGGGTCCTGGTAATGTTCTGGGCTACTTTTGTATAAGTATGATCTACTGCCTCACTGAGCCACTCCTAAATCTTATTACCCTTAATCTCTCAATTGTGTTTATACCCATGCATGGAAGGCAGCTGTCGTCACCACAATACAAGGGTGACCCTACCACTGATCCTGGCAATTGTAGACCAATACGCTTTACCAGTCTTATTGATAATGTGAGGGATTACATGATTATTGAACAAATAAAGATATTGCCAACCAATAATCCCTCAGCCTTAACTAGTTTCAGTTTATCAGAGGAAGACCCTGCCACCTTAATGGAGTAGACTTCTTTGACAAAGTTACTGAGGAGTTAGATGACGGCAAATGGATATACCTACTTTGATGTGACCAAGGATTTCAACACAGTTCTGCACTCTTGTATTATTGGGAAATGTATAAACTAAGTGTAGACTCTTGTTTGTCCTGATGGATAGCAAACAGGTTTGCAGACAGGACTCACTCATTTGGGATTAGGAGGCATACTCTCCTCTAAAAGGCTCATTATTAGTAGGACACCACAGGGTTCAGGAATTGAGATGATATTTTGTGGTACTTACTTTTCTAATATCAAAGCCAAAGTTAAAAAAACATTGGCATATGACTGCAAACATAGAATTATTAGTAAATCGCCAGATGCCCCCCCTCTCAAATTGGGTCTAATTTTAACAAAAAAAACAATGGTACCTAGACCATGGTTTAAAGTTAAAAACTAAAAGAAAAGGTGTAGTAATGTGTCCTTTGGAAGTGACAGGCTCCCAGGGTACCTACCACATAAACAGCATCCCCCACCACTTCAAAATAATCATTGTTACTAAGGGCCTGGGATACCTTTGTAGGAAATGAACTCTCATTTAACAACATAACTATTGCTGTTGGTAATGATTCAGGCTTGTTAGAATGATTTTCTAAAGTTATATGTTCTAGGCATCAGGACATTATAAACCCTCTCTATTTCTCCTTTATCAATCCCACAACAAACAATAATGCTCTCTTCAATATGTATCTGTCCAAACACATGATGTATCAAAAACCTCTTATTTCCTCACTAAACTGAGCAAATATCTGAGTTCCATGAGCTATGCAAAATATTCAAAAGCCACATCTTTCCTGTTTCTTGCAGATTGACATCTACCTAGCTGACAAAGACTTAATGGTCTCCTTCATGTTTGCAAAACCATTAGCATCACAAAAAAAAAAACATGCAGGAGAACTAAGGCTCCAATGCAACATAACGAGAACCTGCTGGTAAAAATGATTTTGCTCTCAAGGAATGATTCACCTTTGATACAGACTTTCCCCTTACTTTAAATAGGAGGAAAGTCCACAATAGCCACAGGAGCATCAAAAGTTCACAGTGGTACAAGACAATAATTCAAACTGTATACATGGTATAAAAAAACACTGGAGCTACCACGACAGGCAAAAGTAAAACTTTTATTAAAACAGATAAGCACTTTCAAGCTGTTGCTCTTCATCAGATCTAAAACACAATGCAAACAGATTCTATTTAAAGGCAAACAACCAATAAAAATCAAAGAGCGTATCTTACAGCATATGAGTGACATTATACTACAAGTGAGACATAATGCATTATTTCAGCATATCAGTTTGAATTCAGGGCATGCCTTTTCATTCATGGTGTTGCAAATACAGCATAAAAATAGAAGGGGTGGAGATATCAAACAGTATATAGAACTGATTGCGCTAAGATGGATTGCTGAGATACAAGCAAACCAACAATCAGGTTTAAATGGTTGTATGTTCTTAAAACATTTATTAAGAGGGCATAGACCTCATTATTGATTATTATTGGTTGTTTGCCTTTAAATAAAATCTGTTTGCATTGTGTTTTAGATCTGATGAAGAGCAACAGCTTGAAAGTGCTTATCTGTTTTAATAAAAGTTTTACTTTTGCCTGTCGTGGTGGCTCCATTGTTTTTTTTTTTTTTACCTTATATTAAACAAGGTTGCTCCTTAAACCCTCTTAAAATGCAAAACACATGAGTGTAAGACCATCACTGAATTCACTCCAGGCATAGATAGTGAGAAGTGGGATTTGCCCTGACTAGGCTATGATCTGATCCAATTATTTGTCTCGTACAAATTTATGAATCTATGCTGCTGATTTTACTGCATTTATTGACTTTTATCCCCTTTGACATCGATGTACTGAAGTTTCTAAGCCCATTTACTTTAAAAAATAATGTCAAAAGTAATACTATATGGTAGAATTCTTGCATTAACAATCATTAAACAAAAAGAAAACGCTTTAAAGCAACTGCAATTATCTTCCACTCTTTCTATATAAAAGGGATTTAAATCTGATAAGTAAAATAAACCCTCAAGTGAACCATTAGAAATTGCAAGGCCAATTATGAACTTACGGTTTTCACTACCACCAAAGATAATCGCAAGTTCTACTTTAGTTATATCAGATAACTTAAAAGTATATACAGTATGATACTAAGCATTAACCAAATGTTAATTCTACTCTGACCACAAATACATTGCCAGTACTCTCACTGATAAATGCGTTTTGACTTTTACTTTTCCAACTCATCCTGTTGTTTCCACCATACTTCTGTAAGACCAATGACATAAACTCAGTATGAGGTCCTGTTGGCACTTCCCATACAAAGAACAGTACATATAGGAATCCCACTAATATCCCTAGTTGTTTGTTGAGATGTAGGGATCCCACTAATATCCCTAGTTGTTTTTTGAGATGTAGGGATCCCACTAATATCCCTAGCTGTTTGTTGAGATGTAGGGATCCCACTAATATCCCTAGTTGTTTGTTGAGATGTAGGGATCCCATTAATATCCCTAGCTGTTTGTTGAGATGTAGGGATCCCACTAATATCCCTAGCTGTTTGTTGAGATGTAGGGATCCCACTAATATCCCTAGCTGTTTGTAGAAATGTAGGGATCCCACTAATATCCCTAGTTGTTTGTTGAGATGTAGGGATCCCACTAATATCTCTAGCTGTTTGTTGAGATGTAGGAATCCCACTAATATCCCTAGTTGTTTGTTGAGATGTAGGGATCCCACTAATATCCCTAGCTGTTTGTTGAGATGTAGGGATCCCACTAATATCCCTAGCTGTTTGTTGAGATGTAGGGATGCCACTAATATCCCTAGTTATTTGTTGAGATGTAGGGATCCCACTAATATCCCTAGCTGTTTGTTGAGATGTAGGGATGCCACTAATATCCCTAGCTGTTTTTTGAAATGTAGGGATCCCACTAATATCCCTAGCTGTTTGTTGAGATGTAGGGATCCCACTAATATCCCTAGTTGTTTGTTGAGATGTAGGGATCCCACTAATATCCCTAGCTGTTTGTTGAGATGTAGGGATCCCACTAATATCCCTAGCTGTTTGTTGAGATGTAGGGATCCCACTAATATCCCTAACTGTTTGTAGAAATGTAGGGATCCCACTAATATCCCTACATGTTTGTTGAGATGTAGGGATCCCACTAATATCCCTAGCTGTTTATTGAGATGTAGCGATCCCACTAATATCCCTAGCTGTTGGTTGAGATGTAAGGATCCCACTAATATCCCTAGCTGTTTGTTGAGATGTAGGGATCCCACTAATATCCCTAGCTGTTTGTTGAAATGTAGGGATCCCACTAATATCCCTAGCTGTTTGTTGAGATGTAGGGATCCCACTAATATCCCTAGCTGTTTATTGAAATGTAGGGATCCCACTAATATCCCTAGATGTTGGTTGAGATGTAGGGATCCCACTAATATCCCTAGCTGTTTATTGAGATGTAGGGATCCCACTAATATCCCTAGCTGTTTGTAGAGATGTAGGTATGCCACTAATATCCCTAGCTGTTTGTTGAGATGTAGGGATCCCACTAATATCTCTAGCTGTTTGTTGAGATGTACGGATCCCACTAATATCCCTAGCTGTTGGTTGAGATGTAGGGATCCCACTAATATCCCCTAGCTGTTTATTGAGATGTAGCAATCCCACTAATATCCCTAGTTGTTTGTTGAGATGTAGGGATCCCAATAATATCCCTAGCTGTTTGTTGAGATATAGGGATCACAGTAATATCCCTCCAAAAACAAATGGTTCTGCCCCCAATTCCACTTAAAAACACTTAAAACTTGAAAATGTTAATAAAATATATGATGATAAGATAAAATAATATAAACACACTGGCTCATAAACCAGATAAGCGCTTTGGGTATAATACCTTTTTTCAAATCCTAAATGTTTGCCAGTGAAACTTCTTCTTAAATACCTTCATTTCCTAGTGTTCACTCACTTAGATGCATTTAATAACCATAGCAGCATACACACACTTCTAATTATGCCATTTTGAGTGCTGAAGAGCTTTCCCTTTTAGTGCAGGTTTTAAAGGGACAAATACATTCAGACCTGGTGACTGATCTGATTGCAAATTCATTATCCACTTCATCTCTTCAGTTTCTGTTCGGTTTACTAAATCACCACCTATTGGTGCTTCATGAAGCCTAGCTAGTGCCATGAACTTGAAAGAATGACTGTCATTTATACTAATATGCATATAAAGTGCATTGCTGGTAACTTTTTTTCTTATGTCAGATAAATGCTTTAGGATACGTTCCTTGAGCATTTGATTAGTTTTCCCTACGTAGAATACCTTGCAGTGACTGCAGGTTGCCACATAGATAATGTTCTTACTCAGACAGTTTGCACATCCTTCAAACTTATAGTTCCTTTTAGTCAGGGGATGTGAAAAAGTATTTGAGATGTTTCTATGAGAGCATGCCTTGCAACTTCCACATCCTAATGTTCCAACTCTCCTGTTCATATGAAAACTCCTGTCTTCAGAAATAGCTTCAGTTTCTGTTTTATAACATAATAGTCTTTTTATTTTTTTCCTGTTCTTAAAAGAAAAGCTGGGTTGATCTCCAACAAATTCCCTAATTTTGTTGTCAGATGTTAGCACTGGCTGTCTGGTGAGATATAGGGATCCCAATAGTATAACTAGCTGTTGTTGAGATGTAGGATCCTTATAATATCCCTAGATGTTTGTTGAGATGTAGGGATCCCAATAATATCCCTAGCTGTTTGTTGAGATATAGGAACCCCAATTATACCCCTAGTTGCTTGTTGAGATAGGGATCCCAATAATATCAGTAGCTGTTTGTTTAGGTATAGGGATCACAGTAATACCCCTAGCTGTCTGGTGAGATATAGGGATCCAAATAGTATCCCTAGCTGTTTGTTGAGATGTAGGATCCCAATAATATTCCTAGATGTTTGTTGAGAAATAGGAATCCCAGTAATATCCTTAGCTGTTTGTTGAGATATAGGGATCCCAATAATATCCCTAGCTGTTTGTTGAGATATAGGGATTCCAATAATATCCCTAGCTGTTTGTTGAGATATAGGGATTCCAATAATATCCCTAGCTGTTTGTTGACAAGTGCAAAGTACCACTTAACCTATTCCTTATTTAACATCTTTGACCTAAGTATCTCCATTAATTTTATATATATATATATATATATATATATATATATATATATATATATATATATTTTTTTTTTTTTTTTTTTTTTAATTTCTCCAAATCTTTTGGGTTTTTGATACGACAGACCCCATTCCTAAGTCAAAGTATGATTAAAGTGCATGAAATTAGTATTGTTTCGATCTTTGATGTCAGCCAGAAGTGTAACCTTTTCAAAACTTCTAGTGCAGTTCTTTTGCTTATGAGGAGCAGTGTAATGAATTCACCTGAATCGTTTGTAATGAATGTTCCTGAATCGTATGCTTTTTCTCATTGCATCATTAACCAATGCTACTCTAAGAGGCTCAGTACAGGGGTGGGGCTACTAACCTGTTGGTGTGAACATTGGCTGCAGATAATTGTCACTGTTGAAGTGACACCATGACCCCATGTGAAAAAAATGTGTGAACAGGGGTTGTGCATGGATAGATGGATAGATTACCTTGGTGATCACATTTCTGTCCAAAATGATGATTTGGATATGAGATTGTTAAATACAGTCTCTTGTAGTTTCTGGTCAGCAATTACACAAGCTTTTTGCCTAATAATATACATGAAAATATTGACATGCTTGTGCAGTTGCTAATGCTTTTTCTCTTAGTTTGCAAATCTGTTTCCTCCAAATCTAGTTATGACCTGCTGGAATACGCTGTTACCTTTTGCATTCTTTTTTAACAAATTATAACATAACTTTATTTGAGCTGAGGCCTTTCATTGATGACAACAAATAGGCACTCATTTGAAATGTCACAACTCATGCTACAGAAACTGAATGGCATAACGATCGGACTTACATATACTAAGTCTATGATGCCATTTCTTAGAATATTCTCTGTTTTCCGAGGTATGGCCATCTCTGAGTTGGTATATATAAGTTCAGGACATGTCTGAGGGCTTGCCTTCACATGGGGAGGTACAAGGGTGAAACCTCCTGCAAAAAAGATTAAAGAATAAGAGTGATTTTCAAAAATTCACTCTTCTTTGGGTTTTCAGGTTTTTTTAGTGGGGGGGGGGGCTTTTTTGGCACTGGGAATTTCGAGAGCCAATATTTCAATAGCGATCCACCAAATAGTTGCCATATATTTCACAGCACACCATTTGTCCACCTTCTGTTTTTAAGCTGTTTGATCAATGCTATGATGGCAATAAAATATTTTATAAACCTCAAGTTTCAGTTAATCATAAATAATAGGCTTTTTACTGTTTTTGTATCTCTAAGTAGTCATGTGCAGATTTTACTGTATCAAGAACAGCCTTTGTCTGAAAATATGAAGCCAAAAATTTCATGTACACTTATCAAATTTACATTTTGCTTTAAGATTAACCTGTTTTCTCTCATTTTATTAAATATGTTTTTTTAGTGTTTGATTACATATGACATATTTTAAATATGTTTATTGTCATAAATAACATAATAATAAATTTTTTACACTTTGTATCAGCTGTTACATACCATGTTGGAAGGTCTCTATTATAGGCCAGTTAGCATTTGCCCCAAAACAGTATTTTTATCCTGTTGACTCTGTGTGTGGTGAATAAAAAGGTGCTGGTAATGGTTCTACTTTCTGACAGTGCTGATGATCACCTGATACCAAGTACAGCTTAGTAAATACCCTTGCCATGCTCATTTCACATCTTATGTCACCTTCCACTTGAGTCAAGCAACTTTATCTCTGTCATTTTGTGGGTTACACTCATGTCTGTACATTCCTTACTTTGACAGGGTTCTTTGGTTTAGGAGGCATAGTTATAAATAAGCAGAACCGTGGTACCTTGTCAGATATCTCAGTATTTTCTAGTTTCTCTAGCCCCCCTTTCAATTTCTCTTATAAAGTGAAGCGGTATTCTTTTATGTGGCTGAGTAACAGGTATTGTATTAGGTTCTTTGTATAACTTATGGTATTTTTTATATTCTCCTTTCCTTCAATCAGATTACTGTCTTTAGTAATCAGCTTGTCAAGTATTATATTTGTTAGTTCTATTACTAATCTTGTACAATATTTTAATTATATCTAGTGTCTTGGCTGTAGGACAGCTCACTGAATGCTGTTTTAATCATTCACTATTAATTACTTTTTACACAGAAATTACCTCTGTTGGAATTGTAGTGTTTGCGCTGGCCAAAAAGCTCACTCTACTTTAAAGACATGACCAAGCACTTGTTTACAATTAATAACTGGGCATTTTAAGTATTCTGGCATGCAGAGTCTGCTTGGATTTGTTAAAATACAGCCTGGTAGCTGTTTAGGGATGGTAGTGATATGCCGTGTGTCTGGACAATATTAAATGCTGCAGTGAGTTTGTTTTTCAACCGTACCACTCTACAGCGAAGCAGTGCTGTGGGCTTATGGTTTTGGTATTGCAGCTCATGGAGAAATGTCTCAAAACCTAAATGCCAGAACCAGTCCATGGTGTTTACTGTAGTACCTTATGGTATTTCTGATAGTAAGCTATTGTGTTTTTTAAGTATGCTTGTAGAAGGAATCTATCATGAATACAAAATGCACTGCCCCCTGTTGCCTCTTAGGCAATATAAAATCAATGAACACCATAAATTAACAGTTAAGAAGAGCAATGTGGTAAAAATCGCTCTTCTAAATACTTAAAGTCTTTAGAAGTTGATGAATGGTCTTCAGGCTTCCACACTCAGCATGGTATGGAGATCTGTTCTGTCAGTGAATTCTAGACCAGGGAAGTATCTAGCATTCATATAAATCCCAGGGTATGTTGCTTGCCACCCTTTCAGATACTGTGTAAATCTGAAGGATCTGTTCTCCTGCATTCATAACAGTCTTTACACAGGGTCACTAAAAACAACCCATAAAACGTTTGAAAGAGGATTCCTTGTTACCATTGGCAACACTGATCTCCATGTAAATTACTGTCATTGCACCTGTCCATTATCTCTTAAAGGGTGTCAAGAATTCCTCAGTGTCTTAGAGAAGCTAACAACCAAATACTGCATCGTCATTATGGGTGACTTCATCTATTATGCATTTGACAAGGACAGTTACACTTCCAATAATAAATTAATTCAGTGCCTCCATGCTTTCATTAATACTAATGGTCTTGAATAATTAGTGAAAAATATCTTAAATATTATTTTGAGCCACATACAATCACTTTGCTGAGCCTCTGCAGATCAAACCAAGATATAGTGGTGTTTTCCATCAAAATCTTATGCACAATACCTATACATTGAGGGATATCTCCAGTAGTGAATACCTCAAAATTAAAGGCATCCTTACTAGCGCTAACTGAAATCAAACCCTAAAATACCCCAAAATATCAGCCACTGACAATTATAATAAATTAATAATTTTGAGCTAGCTTTATTAACCCATGCTGTTCTTCAGATGATGACCTTCCAAGTGAGTACAAAAAATTAGTGGCCAGTAGTATTACCTGTCCTGTCTCAGTCCTTATAAATAGGCCAATCCACGAATCCCACATTCCCTCTCTCTGAAAAAAAGTAATATATTATCCCTCTGCACAAAAGAGGAAATTCAAAAGACATTAGTAACTTTAGACATATAGCAATCTTATCTCCCCTTGACAAAACACATGAAAAATGTATTCAAAAACAATTGCAATACTGTCTCCTGCAGGATGAACTCCTATCCCCTACACAACATGGCTACTGTCCTTCCCATAGTACTGACACTGCCCTTCTAACCTGTATTGATATTATCAAGAAAGTTAGAGATAATGGCAAACTGGTGTCTTGCTTATTTCTAGACTTTACTGAAGCCTTCGACACAGTTTGTCACAGCAGACTTCTACTTCCAATGTCCTTATTAGGTCTCCCCAAGCTGACCCTTCTGTGGTTCAAAAGCTACCTGTCCAATAGGTATCAGTCAATAAAATGGCACTTCATGATTTGTTCTTACCTCCCAGTCACCACCGGTGTACCACAAACCTCTGGCCTCGGTCCCCTCCTCTTTAACATTTTCACCAACACCCTCTATACAGCCACACAACAGGCTACCCTAATACAAGGCACAGATGATTCCACTCTCTTCTGCACATCTGACAACATGGTACACCTCCAAAAACTTGCTCAGAAAGCTTTAACAACCACTGAAATATGGCTTCATAACTTACAACTCATGCTCAACCCAAAAAAGAAAAAAAAGCTACTACTTTTCTCCCCAAATCCCTCTCTCATGTAAAAACAAAATTTAAAATCCTTTCCCTTGATAATACAATAATTGACATAATTTCTCAATGCAAATTATTAGGGGTGATAGTGGATGATAATCTTACATTCAACCTGCATATATAAAATTACATAAGAAAAACTCTTCAAAAACCAGGGATGCTTTGCAGATCCAAAAACTTCCTCACCGATGCAAGTAAAACTACACTTGCCACTACTTATCTCCTCCCCACACTTCTTTTTGGTGCTCCCCTCCTTACTAACCTCCAGGCTTCACAAAAATTACAACTTGAAACATGCTATAACAAAGTTGCCAAATTTACAGCAAATACCGATCTCAGAACCCACCACCGTGTAGCACTGAAAAGCCCAAACTGGTTAGAACTGCCTCATCAACCAACATATATACAACTTCTTACCACCTATAAAATTATCCAGCATCCGTCTACCTATCCAGCACTAAAAAAAATTCTACATAACTGTGTTCCAGGTCGGTAATTGTGATTCAGTGAAAACTCCTATCTGTCTGTATGTCTGTCTGTCTACAAGCCTGTCAAATTTGCTGGGCATTGTCTCTACTCATACAAGGTTGCTACGGCCCAGAACTCCTGTATCCATCGGGTCAATACCCTCTCTTGCATCTTTCATCTTTAGATGATACTACCAGGATGACTGCAAGCATTCTGCATAGGCTTATCCTGCAGAATAACATCTTCATAGGTTCATATGGGCCTATATAAGCCTAGCCAAAAAGGTACCCTGGCTTTCGCCACCCAAGAAAATTATTTTCTTGTGCCCCTGTTGAGAAGAGCCACAGAAGTGATCCCCAGGGTGAATTGCCTATCTCCCATTCAATCATCAAGATTTTTCTTTAAGAGTGCTAACGAGGAGCTTTGTTTGATATAGCTAGATAGTTTGTTCCAGAGTATGGGAAGTCTCTGGGACAGGAATCTATCCCTCCAGCAAGTTCTGTTTATTGTGATGACAAGGTTTAGGTCCCTAGAGCTTGTAGCTCAAAGGGATTGGGATTTCTTTAAGTGGAGCATATCCAACAGATCTTGGTTTGACATAGCTTTGTATGTTATGCAGAGATCGCCTCTGAGTAGGTGATATGTGACGGAGTAAAGCTGGAGTTTTTTGAGACAGTCTGCGTAGGGCATATGTTTGAGGCCAGTAATCCTCTTTGTGAGTTATTTCTGCAGCCTTTCTAGTTGTTGTAGATGTCTTGTGAGGTACATACCAAAAGGGGCGTTGTACTCTATAATGGGTCTAATGAGTGATGAGTAGAGGGGAATATTGACATTTTTTTTCCTGGATGAGAAACCTTTTGTGAAGAGGTATACCATGTAGAAGGATTTGCTGACTACTGTGGTGATGTGATTATCAAAGGAGAGACTACTGTCCACCTTTGTCCCAAGGTCTCTTATCACACTTTCAGTGTTAAGTAGACTACCGCCTATGTTGTAGTTCATGGGTACAGAGTTTTTACCAAAAGGGATGACAATGCACTTTTTGGCATTGAGCTTGAGGCCATGGCTTTGACACCAGGCATCTGTCTCAGTGAGGCCCTTTTGTAGGATGTCCACATCATTAGTAGTTTTGATTATGGCTCCTAGTTTGCAGTCATCTGCGAACTTCGTTAGCCAAAGAACTTCTGTGTTAGCCTGTACTTCTGAGAAGTAGATACCAAACAGGAGAGGACCCAGGACTGAACCCTGTGGTAAGTCCACTTGTCACTGGTCTGAAGTCGGATCTGGAGTCTGCTACTTTCACAGTGTGAGTTCTGTCAGTGAGCCAGTTGGGAACCCATCTTGTGACATAGGGATTTATACCTAGTTTAGTGAGTTTATCTATAATTCCAGAGTGCAGGATGGTGTCAAAAGCCTTTGCGAGATCTAGATAGGCTGTGTGAACCACCTTACCCTCATCTTATAGGTTCATATGTAGGTATTAGGCTATTGGCCCTAGGGCCTATATAAACCTAGCCAAACGGTACCCTGGCTTTTGCCACCCAGGAAAATTATTTTCCTGTGCCCCTGTCAAGCAGAGCCACAGCAGTGATCCCCAGGGTGAATTTCCTATCTCCCATCCAATCATCAAGATTTTTCTTGAAGAGTGCTAATGAGGATCTTTGGAACAAACTACCTATCTATATCAAACAGAGTATGGGAAGTCTCTGGGACAGGAATACATCCCTCCAGCATGTTCTGTTTATTGTGGTGACAAGGTTTAGGTCCCTAGAGCGTGTAGCTCAGAGGGATTGGGATTTCTTTAAGTGGAGCATTTCCAACAGCTCTGGGCTTGACATAGCTTGCTTTGTATGTTAGGCAGAGATCACCTCTAAGTAGGCGATATGTGACAGAGTAAAGCTGGAGTTTTTTGAGAAGGTCTGTGTAGGGCATCTGTTTGAGGCTGGTAATCCTCTTTGTAAGGTATTTCTGTGGCCTTTCCAGCTGTTGTAGCTGTCTTGTGAGGTACATACCAAAAGGGGCGTTGTACTCTATAATAGGTCTAATGAGTGATGAGTAGAGGGGAACAATGACCTCTTTTTTCCTGGATGAGAAACCTTTTGTGATGAGGTGTGCCACGTAGAAGGATTTCCTGACTACTGTGGCTATGTGATTATCAAAGGATAGACTACTGTCCACCTGTGTCCCAAGGTGTCTTATCACACTTTCAGTGTTTAGTAGACTACCGCCTATGTGGTAGTTCATGGGTACAGAGTTTTTACCAAAAGGGATGACAATGCACTTTTTGGCATTGAGCTTGAGACCATTGCATTCCAGAGTGGGGGATGGTGGGGGATGGTGTCAAAAGCCTTGGAGAAATCTAGATAGGCTGTGTGAACCACCTTACCCTCATCTACGGCTTTGGTGACCACTTCAAAGAAGTCTATCAGGTTTAGGAGACATGATCTGCCGTTTACAAACCCGAACTGGGTAGGGTGCAGAGTTTGGAGATTACCAGTGTCATTGTTTATAAGTTCCATGATGATACGCCTTGCAGGCCAGGCTCATCAGGCTAACGGGGCGGTAGTTCCTGGGGTCTGTGGTGGCTCCCCCTTTGTGGAGTGGGATAACAAAAATCAGAACAAACAAACCCAACCAGATGCTTAACAATTGTAGAAAATTTCTAGTTAATACTGCACACACAGTGAAACTAGTTAGCAAAGTATATACAGATAATAAATGAAAGTGCTATAAATAACTCAGAAATAAGCAAAAAACATGATACTTAATGTTACATATCACAGATTCGTTGCTCAGAGCCCTTCCTCTGACTTCCTCCGATTAGCTCAGTGTGAAATGGCAGAAACACTCACAAGTTAACTTCTTAAGTAACAAAGTTGAAACCTGAAACAACTTTAAAAAAAAACTTGAAAGAACCAGTGAGGTGCTTGCTCCAAGGCATAGTCCAGGCAACCCCAGTCAGCCAATGACCACAAACAATTCACTCTCACTGAAATGCTATACTGGCTTTGGCTAAGGTATGATGGCCTGGAACATGTGCTCAGACACACAACCTCTACTAACAAACAACTAGGCCCAAAACACAAGCCTGAATATGGACAGTGCTACACTACCAACACTACTTAGGTAGAAAAGAAAACTGCAGAAATGTTTAAACAGATAAAGGATCAAGGAGACTCTAGAGAATGCTTTTAACTGCAAACAAGTTATATGAGACACACCCAGCAGGAAATCAGAACAAACAAACCCAACCAGATGCTTAACAGTTGTAGAAAATTTCTAGTTAATACCTCACACACAGTGAAACTAGCTAGCTAAGTGTATGCAGACAATAAAAGTGCTATAAATAACTCAGAAATAAGCAAAAGTTAGGATACTTAATGTTATATGTCACAGATTAGTTGGCTCAGAGCCCTTCCTCTGATTAGCTCAGTGTGAAATGGCTATGGCTTTTGTGATCGCTTCAAAGAAGTCTATCAGGTTTAGGAGACATGATCTGCCTTTTACAAACCCAAACTGGGTGGGGTCCAGAGTTTGGAGATTACCAATGTCATTCTTTATAAGTTCCATGATGATATGTTCCATAGCCTTGCAGACCAGGCTCATCAATCTAATGGGGTGGTAGTTCCCGGGGTCCGTGGTGGCTCCCCCTTTGTGGAGTGGGATAACCGTTGCTGTGTGCCATTCAGTGGGCACAAAGCCTGAGGTGAGGCTATGATTGAACATGGTAGTTAGGTGGGGTGCCAGTTCGTTCTGTAGTTCATGTAGAACGCAGCCTGGGATGTTGTCAGGTCCCATGGATGCTGTGTTCTTGGCTTTGGAGAGTGTGGTTTTTACCTGTGTAGCCGTGATTACAGGAAATTTGTATTGTTCCAGTATAGAGATGGGTCCTTTAGGGGGTGAGAGGGGGGTAAAGTTAGCACTGAACCTATCCGCCAGGATGTTGGCAATATCAGTTGGTTCTGTATATTTAGTGTCATTGTGCTGTAACTCAGAGCAGATCTGAGTGTTGCCATTGAGATTCTTGACATAGCTATAGAATGCTTTGTGGTTGTCTTTAGAATCAGTGGCAATTTTTTTTTTGTAACTAGCTTTGCAAGATTTTATGAGGGATGTCAGCTTTTTACTGAGGCTGATCAGGGAGTTCCTCCAATCATGGGATTTTACTCTTTTTGCAACAGATTCTTTCTTCTATTGTAGAGTTTGCTTATGGCAGGGGACCACCAGATTGTCTTCCTTTTTTTTTGGAGGATAGCATCTTGATTCTGTTAGGGATTGCATAATCCATGCACTCGTGTAAATGCTTATAAAGTGCATTTGTGTAGGACTAAGCAGTCGTACCTCTACTGTCCTTCTGCATGGGTGTTGTGAAGTTTGCCAGTTCTGTCTTAAGAAGCATGAAGTTGGCTTTGGAGAAATTTTTTACGGTGGTTTCCCTAATGGGGGGTGGGGGTGGGATGTAGATGTCTAGGGTGATTAGCTTGTGGTCGGATCTGACCAAGGAATTGACCTCTGGTGTGGAACACCAGTTACCCAAGTTGGTAATGACCAGGTCTAGGATATTGCTGCCTCTGGTGGGGGTGTGGATAAGTTGATCCAAGGCATTAGAATTTATGAATTCCAAAAAATGTTGGGCAAAAGAGTTGCTACATGAGTAGTTTTCCCAGTTAATGGTGGGGTAGTTGAAATCACTCATTATTAGGGTGTTAGATTGTACCCTAATATTTTCCAGTGTATCAAGAAATGAGGAGTGGGAATCCTGGGGCTTGGTGGGGGATTTGTAGTAAGCTACAGTTTGGATTGTGGTCTTGCCCAGAGTTAGTTGCACTTGGATAATCTAGGATGCATTATGCTGAGCATCTAGCCTGGAGATGTGGATATCCGTAATGAATATGGACACACCTCCACCTTTAGTGTTTCGGCCCAGGTTAGGTGGCTAGAAGGTGTGGTATGAATTATAGCCTGGTAATGCAGGGGTGCTCTCTGGAGCCTTGAACCAGGCTTCTGTCACTGCACAGATGTCGATTTTCTCCATTTTAAGGAATGCCTCGAGTGAGTGCATTTTGAGGTTTAGACTTCTAGCATTGAGTAGCATTACCCTCAGATTTTGCTTGCTTGAAACTGTTACAGTGGTGAGTTTGTCATTTGAACCTTGCCTAAAAAAGGTACTATAGGGGTGGCAAGAGCCTTAGCCAGTATCCAGAATCCCAAGGGTGACAGCTGCAGGCCATCTTTGGCAAAGCATCGTGGTCTGTCGATCATGTCGCCCCAGGCAGACAGATACTGGATTCCCTTAGAATGACACCAGTAGCTTAGCCAATTGTTGAAGTCAATCATTTTGTCCTTGTACTGTGGTATCATTCTAGATGATGGCAGGATGCTACTCAGGGCTAGGGTCATACCTGAGTGGGCTACAAGATCGGACAGCTCCTTCATGTCTCTCTTCATATAGTCCAGGGAGGTACGTCTAAGGTCATTCACACCAACATGGATAATGACAGAGTCATATTTGTACTTGTGGAGTGAACTGTGTGTGTGTGTTATGTGGAGGATCCTGGCACCCAACAGGCAGCTGACAGTAACTTTCTCCTTGTTTAGCCTGGTGAGTGGAACATCAGTGTGCCTGACTGTAGAGTCACCTATGACTAGAGTGTTGGGTACGTTGTTATGCCATATGGGCTGTGGTTGAGTGGCAGACTGAATTTGTGGGTTGTGTGTCATTTGGGTTGTGTTGGGGGATGGAGGTTGCTTGCATTTCTGTGATGGAGGTCCCTGTTGCTTGGGCAGATTTTTATTGAGAGCCTCCATGAATGTAGTTGTGTGTTTTGTGTTTCTATGTGTGTGTTTTGCTGGTGTAGGTTTTGAGGGACTATGTGATGAGTGTGGTGTGGTGCAAGTGTTTACCCTCTCCTCTTGACTGTCTAGGCCAGTCTTGGGTGAAGAGAGCTTTGCTTCCAGTTTGGGTATATAAATGCATCTCTCACAGGTTGTAGTGTTGGGTGGTAGGAGTAGAGGGTTGTCTGTGTACATGAAGCAATTGCTGCATTGCCCCAAGATGCCCAGATTCATCAGGTAGACAGGAGAAAACACCGGGAGCTGACCCTTAGACATGCCTGCATAGGTGCTTATTTGTTAAGTACTAAAACCTGTTTTCTCCTAGACAAGTGAGTAAAGTTGAGTGCTGTAGTAATTGTAGCTTATTTAGTGCTTATAACGAGTTCTGAACAAGTGCTGAGCTCAAGGAAAAAGATTTGAGTGCTAAAACTAAATAACTAGCTAGTTCTATGGGAAAATTTGAAGAGCAGACTTTATGGCACCAGGAATAGTTTAACCCTAGCTACTCAGGCTGCCATTATAAACAGAAGAAGGGTATATTAGTGGGGATGCCTTGTGTGAACTCCTACGCAAATCTGGTTTTAGCATACTGGGAAAATGAGGTGATTTTCAAACATGAACATGCATGGAAGGCACATGCGGGCTACTATGTAAGATTTGTGGATGATGTGTTTATTTTGTGGAGGGGCACATGGGCTGAACTACATTCATTTATTGACTATCTGGAATCTACTACAGATTTTCTAAGATTCAATATGTCCTCTTCAGATTTTGAGATTGATTATCTGGATGTGTGATTGAAGAGAGAGTCCGATGGTACCATTTAGACTTCTATGTATAGGAAGGACTGCCGGAGGAATTATTATTTAGCTTTTGATAGCATGCACCCTAGGCATTTATTTAAAAACATGGTAAAAGGTTAGGCATGTAGAGTATCTAGATTATGTACAGAAGAAGAACGATTTAATAAAGAGTCTGATCAGTTGGTTACTAATTTTGTTAACAGAGGCTACAACCAGAAGACCGTTCAGATGGCTGTTGAGGCCAGTAAGAGGGAGAGAGCCACAAAAACGAAACTCTGGTTCTCAGATGTTACATTGGGACAACAAGCCTCCAGGGGTAGTGGGTACACAAGCAGACATGCCACGTGTGGTTTTAAGGTATGGTGATAATATAGGGGGTGTATGCCTGATCATACACAATAATTGGAAAAATCTTGTTAACTGATGATAAACTTAGAGATGTTATACAGACAAATCCTTCCTTTAGTTTTAGGCATAAAAACAACTTGAAAGATTTATTATGTAGAGACAAAGGTATGATAATGAATTCTTCTATGACAATTACCCATCAACATATGGGCACATTTCCATGCAGACATTGTAGGGCTTGTACTTACATTATGAGGCAAAACTATTTTTACAAACCCCAACACCAATGAAAGGTATTCTTTTACTCATTATGCTGACTGCTAGACCAAGAATGTTATTTATTTAGCTCAGTGCACGTCATGTTGCTCTTTTTATGTAGGAAAGACCAACTGTCGGTTAAAAGACAGGATTTTAAAGCATTTTTAAGCAATACGTTTGGGTGATGCTCATAATGCCTTATGTCAAAATATTAAAAGCAATGAAGGACATGCATTTAATCTTATGGTGTTGCAGGTTGTGAAGTTGAATACGGGGGGGGGGTGACATTGTAAATTTGACTGAATATGTTGTTTGTCTTTTCGGCTTTTCCTGGTTAGGGGTCGCCACAGCGGAACTCTGGTCCGCTAATGATTGGCAGTCGATTTTTATGGTGCCAAGTTGCCAGCCCAGTGACCAACCTTCAGCAAAGGCACACCCATTCACCATTCACGCATGTCTTTCGGAGGCCACTCGACTGCGGGGTGGACATGCAGACTTAAATATAATGAAGCCAAATGGATTATTGAGCTGACAAGGCTCCTGACTTGAATGGTGTTGTACCTCTCAAACCCACCCTGAAGAGGCTGAGAGTTCATTATTGAGTTTCTATTGGTTGTTGCTGCTTTTTAAATACTGACCTTGATGCTGTGTTAATTGTCTGATGAAGGGTTTTACCTGTAAGCGCTACCTGTTTCTGGTGTTGTATTAAAGCAGCTATCATTTTATCTATTAGTCTGGTGGTCCGGTGCTTTTTTATTTGGATTTCTGTGGTTTAGTAACTGGACCTTTGGTGAGGAGAACTTTGTGTGCTGTTATCTATAAATTAATTATGAACCAATAGTAGTCTTCAGGGTCTGTATATGTCACAGTTTGCTGAACTGATAACTTTCCAGCAAAAGCCAAATAATTGGGTGGTCAACTGTGCTAACCACTTGAAGTTACCAATGGCGTGCCACAGATTCATTTCTCCACCAGCATTTCTTTGGCATTTTCCTTTATATGCAGAGGTTGATAACAATAGTGTCTGGCTCACTAAGTTTGCTAATTGTTGCAGACCCTTAGCATTGTCTTCTCCTCCTCAAAGACATTAGAAAGGATTGGGTGCAGTCTATACCAGGTGAAAATATAATGCTTTGGGCTTCAATGCTAATAAGAGTAGTGGCGTAACATTTGGAAAGCCGGTGGCTCTGTCTGCTACTTCACCGAGGGCAAACCACTTAAAATATATTTTGTTATTAACTATCTAATTACAGTAATACACAGGGGATCTATCACCTTTCATCACTAGGTTACCACAGAGTGACTCCTATGATACTTCTGGAGATTATTAGCCATTCCAGCAAGTTCATATTTCCAATATATGTCTCAGTTGTTAGTCAGCCATAAGGCATAGTAACCATATTTGTAGTCTCATGACCAAATGCTTTCTTCTTTTATGATGTCTCAACCGGCACGATGGCAGGGCACTTCTATAGGCTAGGCTTGCAAAGGCTCCAGGGCCATTTGCCTAGTACACAGCTATAAACCTGGGAACCTGTGACTCAGATATTCACATTTGAAGGGATAGATGAGCTTGACAACTTCAATAACTCAGATGGACTTCAAAAGCTGTCGTTCTTCTTCTGGTTCTGCTATGAGTATGTGAACAGGAGGGTCTTCTGACTCAATTCACCCTCCCAATTCAAAACATAATTAAAATGTTATTTTGAAGATTTTCATTAGCCCTCAGTGAAGTCCTACTTGAAGAATACAACAACTTGTTGTAGTATTAGTGAATGACTTGCTGACATTCCATGGATAGCAAAAAGTGAAGTCACAAAACCCAGACATGCTACGAGCCAAGGCCAACAGGGTCAACCAACCCATTCAATATGCAGCCTGCAGCAGCTGCTCTGGAGAAGCTGGAAGTCAGATTTTTTTTGTTCTGATGTCTGAGCTAAAAAAAAAAAATTAACAGTACACTGGCTGGCATCTGACAGTGTGATCACTGGTTTTAGATAAGTGCCATCGCTGAAGTTACACCCTGTTTCCATGTGTAAAAATAGGAAAAGGAGGTTATAGATGGATAATAGATTATTTCTTGCACTGAAATACTAATATCAAGGATTTAGAAATAGCAGTAACTTCACACTCCTATATACAAGACCTTTAGAAGAAGCTAAAGTTGAGACTCTAGAGGAGAAGCTTTTTGAGTTTGAAGGTAGAATTTGGAGGAAGAAGTTAAAGATTGTTGAGAGACCCAGAAAAACTTGCAGATGGGAACTATGTCAAATCTCTGAAATCCTTGTGGCCAGGAACTGATACTAGAGCATACACAATGTGTCGTCCTTCAGGAGAGTGCAAGGTTCCAATTCCTAAGACACATTATAGTTGGTTTCCTTAGTTAGGTTATAAGTAAGATATAGGTCCCTATTAAGCAGGTGGTAGAACAGAATTATTCAAGGCAGATGCAACAAAGTCAGGCAGAGTCCCACCCAAGCCTTAGGTTATTTAAAAAGGAATAGGTGGCCTTGCCCTGCATAAATTTAATTCTAAAAACTCTGCAACATGTCCATACTGCAAAACTCAACCGACTGATCTTCTTCATATGTTCTGGAGCTGTAAGTGTGTATACAAACTGTGGAATTCCCTTAAAATTCAACCTCAGAAAGTGGGCTACCAAAGTACAACACTGTCTTGGAAATTTATGATTTTGCATATTTCCTTGAAGGAACTTACCAGATCACAGAGTATAGTTCATATTAATATTTTCTTACTAATGAAGCTTTATATAGCTTCAAATTGGCTAGACCCAACTAAAACATCATGGCAAAATTTCAGAGTGTTGGCGACAAAACATGTACTAGCTCATAAACTACTTTTAAATTCACATAGTAAGGGTATCAATAATCCGAAAATTTGGGAACAGATATTTAATATTATATTAGCATAAAACTTTTGAATTGAAGATAGTAATAATCATTGCTATGTTTGGAGAGAAATGTCTAATCAAACTGTTCAATATTGGAAACTTACTAATTATTCCTGTGTTTTTCTTATATTTCTAATGTCTTATATGGAAGCATTCTTGTAAATATTGTATATTGTTTGGTGTGATTGTTACAGTGTTAGTTAGTAGTTTGTATTTTATAATTTTGTATGAAAAGTATATAACAATAAAGATTTATTTTGGGAAAAAAAAACGAATAGGTGGAAGTTAATCTAACCATTTCTAGTAAGTGTTGCTCTACCACGGCGTATCTCCAACTTTTGTTTCCCCAGAAGATGCATTGCAGAAGTTTCAGAACTCTGCTGAAGAGAACACTGCATCTCTAGGGGCTGACTCCTTTTCACAGCCTATCATTGTTGAAGAAGAGTAATAGTCCATATCTGAAACTGGCTGAACCAGTTCTTTTATTCATATAGAAGTTGATGAACAAAAAAACAGTGCACATGGCAGCAGTCACAATGTTTAGGCCTCAGACATCTGCCTGACTGATGAGACACTTGTATTTTTCAACATTTTTACTTCCTTTTCTGTTTCATTCAATTGTCTGGTGCTTCTACTGATTTAAGGTGGCATATGACGGTTTGCTAAATTTATCTCTGGGATAGCATGCAGCTGTCATTTAAATATGGGCTAACAAATGTTCTTTTAAGTAATACAACAAAATAAATTGTTGCCCAATAGTGGCACAACTGACCTTCTTTTCCTTATTTCACTTGTTTCAGGGAGTGACTATTAGTCACTCCCTGCCTAAACAGCAAGTTAAATAATTTCATTAATACATCGCTTGTATATAGTTTTGTCAGATATGTCTGTGTGCAAATTTCATGTTTATGTGTTCAGTTCTGTTTCTTACATGCCATTGTTAACTTATACTATCTGCATACAATTTCTGTTAAAAAGGATGCAACTGTGTACATTGTTGCCTGAAATTATTTCTCCTTTATTCATAGCCAAGTATTTGTGGGCTATTTAAAGCATATCTAATTTCTCTTGGTGAGAATCAAACCTTGTACATCATGTCTGTGAGGCAAGCACCTTTCCCATTATGTCAGAATGTATTACAGTTCTGCAGGCCCCAACATCAAAATGTATGACATCATTATCTCCTATGACACACATTTTTATTCTTTCTTGTAATGCTGTTGGCATTATTGATATTCACAAAAGGATGAAATATTTAAGCAATAACCGATGACATAGAGTGGTATATTGAAGATTTACCCATGGTTGGCATGGTTTAATCATGAGGGTGAAGCCTGAGTGATTAAATAAAGCCAACAGTGGATAAATTTCAATATACCACAACCATGGAGTTAGTTATTGCTATTATACAATGACATTATTTAAGAAAAAAATACTTACTTTTCTTAAATAATGTCTTTGTATAACGGAACATTACTGTTCTTTCACCGGTGGTGGTGGTGGTACACTGCTTCCTTGTGTTGATGTACTGCGCATGGGACTTGCGTTCCTATGCATACCCAGTACATCAATGCTTTGAAACGGAAGCAAGGGAGAAAAGAAAGTCTCTGTTGCTCCGTTTTTCTATTTTTTTTTTATTTATTAAAAAAAAAATGTTTTGGACACTTTATACCAACAGAAAAAAGTCCAGGCGACCGGACCTTTTTCCTTTGGTATATTGTGGGATTTACAATGGGCACGCTGGCCAATCAGCGTGCAGGTTTTGGAATATTAATTGGGGGGTCATTGTATAATTTTTATATAATAAGATACTTTCATTTGTCTGAGGCTGAGCATCTGGCCTTTATTAAAGTGGTATGTTCAGTGGGTTACTTCTCATTCTTCAATGGAGGGTATAGACAGGGGTACTGACTTTGACCGGGGTAACACCCTGTTTCATTTCATTGATGTCATCTAAGATGAGTTGGGCATATAAGTTATGTCGAAAGATTTCTTTGAAGGGCATATGTTTTCCCTCATAAATGTCTGTCTCCCACTAAGAATGTCTACTAAGCTTTTAGCACACTGATGAAGGACTGGATTTTACTTCAGGAGAGATTATCAGTCTAGGTGAAGTAGCTTTTCTACTACCTTTACTCAGGCTTTTCAAGAAGTACATTTCAATTTTTGGAATACAAGACATACACACCAATTTAAAGATGTTATCAAGTATATTTACATATTATTCCCACCTCTTTAAGACATTCTTGATTACAGACGATTTTATATCACTAGAAAACATGGGTATATGTTAGAGAGACTATTTCTTTTCCCAAATTCATTCTGACCATGCAACTCTAAGGTTGATCCTCAAATTAGATTGGGGTCACTTTATTAAACACTGTAGATTAAATCTTTCATTTTCTTGGGGGGGGTCTATTTAAAAACATTTTGAAAGAAAAATTGTCTAGAACTGAGGAGATGCTGGAATTCACCCCCACCAATATTTGTAAAACATGGGATTGCTTTAAGAAGAGTTTAGCAAACTTTTTAAGGTTAATACTAGTGACTGCTTGAGAAGGGCCAGGGAAAAGGTAGAGACTATATAAAAGAATTTACAGGCAGCTCAAAATCAGTTGTTCTTTTACGGAAAGAAGCTGCACTTTTGGGTCAGTCTTTATTGGTCTAGCACTTGGATGCAGAAAAACCATTCAACTCAGTCAGTTGCTGGTATACTGGGATTGCTAGTGTGTATGGGATTATGGGATTCCCTGAACAATTCATCTCCATTCTGCATAATATCGATATAGGTTCTGTGGCTTTGGTTAAGATTAACTCTAATCTCTTGGTGCCTATTTGCACTCTGGAACCACTAGCAATACGTCTGAGAAATATGCCATGACCAGGCTACCCATTAGGTGGAATATCGCACAAGTTAGCACTATACATGTTTGATCCTTTGCATATCTTAATAAATTCATAGTGTTATCTGGCTGTAACATAAATGCTTTTAAGACTAAGGTGGTTAAGCTCAACTATCAGCCTTCCCTGCACATGGCTATTTATTTTGCACTCATCTCTGAATGCTACTCTTGAGCCTACTAATGCAGAAATTCTTAGAAGGACCTAATTTAATGTCAAACTAGGAAACATCTGTGTTTTGACATGCTGCAATGAATATATGCAGTTTCCTGGTTGGTGGTGTCACTCATATTATGTGACTCATAACCCATACCCATATGATCCCCACCACAATTCTAGATTAAACTGAAGTCATGTCTAAAGGATTTTATTTGAGTAAGGAAGCACCTTTCCTTTCATTCTTTGCATGGTGGACTAGCATTGCCTGACTTGGAAAACTTTGCACTAGCCCTCAGCTAAAGGTGTTTTCAGAATTTATGAATTAAGAGGCATGCAATCTCGTATAAAGTTTTAGTGCACCTGCTTGTAAGCTCATACATATTCCTTTAAAAATTATTATATAAAAAAGAAGCTCAGCTCAGGATGTATCCGAAGATCCTCAGTTCCCTGATTGTTTCTCTAACACTAGTATAGTAAAATGAGTGTTTGATATGCTCTTTCCCCTTGAGGAACTTTAGTGCATGTTATGGCCGGGATTCTACACGAATACCGACTTTTGCACTTTTGGGAACATCTTTGCAAAGATGAATCAGTGGTAACTCAGGAAGAGTTTGAGAGTCTTTCTGCTGTGCTCTTACAGGTGTTTCCATCTTATACAAAGTTTATAGCGAAGAATAATAGTACCAATGTTAGCTAAGTCAAAAAACTTCGAATGGCCACCTGGGTTATTGAGTCTAGAAACCCTGAAGGCAAGTCAAAAAATGTAATTAGTCTAGCATATAAGATACTAATTTCCTCAAAGAGGAAAACAGTGAGTAAATATAGACATCTGTGGGAAAGAGAGCTGAGTATTCAAACAGACTCGATCATAGGCGTTTACTAGGCTAACGACCACAAGGGCATTTTTAAACCTAGCCATGCATCCCAAATCTCTGACAAGTTCTCATACCCTTGATAAGTGTAACCATGGGCCTGGGAGATGAACCATTTGCAGGTTACCTGTGTCCATTAATGACATATGTGCCAAACCAGGAATGAATTTCTGGTTTCCCATCCAATTGTCCAAGTTGCACTTGAATTGGGTTAGGGAGGAACTCTGATTCACATGGATGGGGAACCTGTTCCATAGATGGGGTAGTCTCTGTGATACATTACTATCTCTCCAACAGGTCATATTTATATCACAGGCAAGGTTTAAGTCTTTAGAATGGGTAATTCTGGTGCTGTTTGTTTTGTGGATATGCAGGAGGTCCATCATAGAGGGGCCTGACAATGTCCTGTATGCCAGACATAGATAGATTTTCCCCTCAAAAGACAGTAGGAGACAGAATACAGGGATAGAGCCTTGGGGTGGTCTGCAAAGGACATATTACGTATGCCCCCATATTCTTTTTATGAGGCACACTCACTAGGTTGAATAAGGAGAAGGTAACAGTCAGCTGTCTGTCAGGTACCAGAATCCGACACATAACAAATGCACTTAGGTCACTCCACAACAAGTACAAGTATGACTCTGCCGGGTTCATATTACATTATCAAATTTCTAGAAGGTCGAACACCAGATGTTCAAACTTGGAAGATTGAAATGTAATAACATTGAAACATCAGAACAGCAAATTTGCTGTTCCGAAAAACACACACACAACACAAGCACACCAAAATCCTTATAAACCTACACTAAACCTTACATACACAACTACTCATGCACTAACCTTAACCCAAACCCTAACCCTAAGGTCCGTCATTATCACACACTTACCTTACCTGCGCCCTTAAGTCCGTCACTATCGCACACTTACCTTACCCGCACCCTGACCCTAAAGTCTGTCACTATCGCACACTTACATTACCCGCACCCTAAACCCAATGTCCATCACAATCACACACTTACCTTACCCGCACCCTATCCCCAACATCTGTCACAATCACACACTTACCTTAACCCATTCCGTAACCTTCGCACCACAGTCGACAAAATGTCAAAGACGCAGAAATATCCAACTGAATTCTTTCCCTGGGAAAGAATTCAGACTTCCACGGGTTCGACATTTTCACCTTTCGAACTTCCAGGATCGAACTTCTGGTGTTCAACCTTCTAGAAGTTCAATTAGGTAATAGAACATGATTCTGTCACTGTCCATGTGGGTGTGAATTACCTGAGATGCACCTCCCTAGACTACATGAAAAGAGACATGGTGGAGCTCTCAGATTATGTGACCGGCCCAGGTAGGTATTACACTAGCCCTGATTAGCATCCTACCGTTGCCCAGAATGATACCGCAGTACAAGCAGAAAATGATTGACTTCATCAATTGGCTAAGTTTCTGGTGTCATTCTAAGGGGATCCAGTATCTGTCTGCTTGGGATGACATGACTGACAGACCTAGATACTTTGCTAGAGATGTCCTGCATCTGTCACCCCTGGGTTTCTGGATACTGGCTAAGGGTCTTGCCACGCCTATAGTGGCTTTTTTTAGGTGATGTTCCAAAGATCAAATTACCACCATAACAGCTATAAATAAATACAATCTGAGGATCATGCTGCTCAACACTAGAAGTCTAAATCTCAAGATGCACTCGCTCGAAGCACTCCACAAAATGTAGAACATCGACATTTGTGCTGTAATGGAAACCTAGTTTAAAGCAGCAGAAAGCATGCCTGCACTACCAGGCTATAACTCATTCCACACCTTTCTCCCCCAAAACATGGACCGAAGCTCCAAAGGCAGTGGTATCTCCATATTCATAAAGGATATGCACACCTCCAGACTAGTAGCCCAGCATAATGTATCTGAGATACTTCAGCTACAACTAACATTGGGTAAGACGGCGATTCAGGTCGTAGCTTGCCATAGGTCCCCAACCATGTCCCAAGACTCTCAATACATGTTCCTAAGTACCCTGGAAACTATTAGGGTCAACCCAACACTCTTATACTAGGTGACTTCAACTACGCCTCCATCAGCTGGGAAAACTACACATGCACCAGTACACTGACCCAACGCTTCCTGGAATTCATCAATTCCAATGCCCCAGACCAGCTCATTCTTAACCCCACTAAAGGAAGCAACATCCTTGACCTGGTTATTACTAAAATGGGCAACCGTTGCCCTACACAAATAGTCAATTCCTCCCTGGTTAGATCTGACCACTAACTAATCACCATGGAAATACACATCTCACCCACACCCTCTGCAAAGGTAACCACCATGAAAACCTTCTCCAAAGCTGACTTTGGGCTCCTAAAAACAGAGGTGGCTAACTTCATTGCACCCATGTCAATGGAAATAGATGCAAGACTGCCAAATCATACACCAATGCACTGTACAAACATGTATATAAATGCATGTAACTAGCCATACCCAACAGAATCAAGACGCTCTCCTCCAAAAAAAAGGAAGCCAATCTGGTGGTCCCCTGCCATTAATAAACTCTACAACAGAAGGAAGAAACTATTGCAGAAAAAGGTGAAGTTCCAAGACTGGAAAAACTCCCTTATTAGTCTCAACAAAAAGTTGGAGATCCTTCATCAAAACCTCTAAAGCCAGCTAAGAAGGCAGAATTGCACCAGACACTAAAAACAACCACAAAGCCTTCTATACTTGTATCAAAAATCTCCACGGCAATACCCAGGTTTGCTCTGAGTTACTGCACAATGGTATCTCCTATACTGAGCCAGCAGATATTGCCAACATACTGGCTGACAGATTCAGTGCCAAATTTACCCCTCTCTACCCCCCTAAAGGACCAGTCACAATACTGGATCACTGCCAGCCACCAAGCATTACTGCAGCACAGGTTAAAGCTGCATTGTCCAAGGCCAAGAATACAGCTTCCATGGGACACGACAATATCCCTGGATGTGTTCTGCATGAACTACAAAGTGAACTAACACCACATCTGTGTGCTCTGTTCAATCACAGCCTCACTTCAGGATTTGTCCCTACCAAATAGCGCACTGCTACAGTTAGCCCTCTCCATAAAGGGGGAGTGACTACAGACCCTGGGAGTTATCGCCCCATTAGCCTGATGAGTCTGATATGTAAGGCTAAGGAGCACATCATCATGGACCTAATTAACAAGGATATAGGAAATCTCCAAACTCTAGATCCCACACAGTTTGGTTTTGTGAAAGCTAGATCATGCCTGCTCAACGTGGTTGACTTCTTTGAGTCAGTCACCAGAGCTGAGGATGAGGGCAAGGCAGTTCATACAGCCTACCTTGATCTGGTCAAGGCTTTTGATACCATTCCCCACTCAGGAATTATTGATAAAGTCACCAAACTAGGCATCAACCCCTATATCACTAGGTGGGTTGCAAATTGGCTCACAGATAGAACATATAGTGTGTAAGTAGCAGACTTCAAGTCAGACTGCTGACCAGTCACGAGTGGAGTCCCACAGAGATGAGTCCTGGGTCCTATCCTGTTTAGCATCTACTTCTCAGACGTCCAGACCAACACAGAGGGACTCTGGCTGACCAAGTTCACAGATGACTGCAAGCTGGGAGCCATTATTAACTCTCCAAATAATGTATTCATCCTATAGAAAGGCCTCACTGAGAGCAATGACTGGTGTTGAAACCATGGCCTTAAGCTTAATGCTAAAAAATGCATCATCATCCTCTTTGGGAAAAACTTAGTTCCCACTAATTACCACATTTATGGGAGCCCACTGAGCACTGAAGGTGTTATAAGAGATCTGGGGACACAGGTTGACAGGAACCTCTCCTTCAACCACCACATTGCCACTGTGGTCAGAAAGGCCTTCTTTGTGGCACATCTCCTTACCAAGGGTTTTGCATCCAGGAAGAAAGAGGTCATCATCTCTCTCTACTCTTCCTCATTAGGCCAGTCTTCGAGTATAATGCCCCATTTGGCATGTACCTCACTAGACACATGCAACAGCCGGAAAGGCCACAAAAGTACCTCACAAAGAGGATCCTAGGCCTTAAACACTTGTCCTATATGGACAGACTCAAAAAACTCCAGCTATTCTCTGTCTCATATCGTCTACTAAGAGGCGATCTCTGCTTGACTTACAAAGCCATGACTGACCCAGCTCTGTTAGAAATGCTACATCTAAAGAAATCCCAATCCCTCCTCACCACACACTCCTGAGACCTCAACCTCATTACCACAATCAACAGAACATGCTGGAGGGACAGGTTCATAACCCAGAGACTACCCATGCTCTGGAACAGACTTCCCATACATGTCAAGCAGAGCACCTCACTGACACTCTTCAAGAGAAATCTTGATGAGTGGAGGGGAAATAGAAAGTACAACCTGGGAATGACTCCAGTGGCTCTACTTGATAAAGGCACTGGGAACTAACATCGGGCAACAAGATGCCAGGGCACTTCTATTCCAATTGTCAGATATGCCTGGTTAGGTACATACCAAAATGGGCATTGTACTCAATGATAGGCCTGATGAATGCTGAATACAGTGGCACAATGACTTCCTCGGACTTAGATTCCATACCTTTGTCCTATGGAATTATAATTAAAAAAAAATTTCTGCCCCCCCCCCCCCTCCATATATGTTGCTTGGTCCCTGAGGGGTTGGAGTCTTCAGCTAGCAATGCCAGTTTAAATATTTTTATACTCCATCTAAATTCAGCAGGATGCATCCTAATTCTTCCTCACCCTGACAGAGGTGCTATTTGGGTTGTGGGTAACCGGTCTCATGTCTTATGGGATAGTTCAACCTTAGAGGACTTCCAAGCACTGCTCCAGAATGTGGTCATTCCTTAAAGACTTTACTGTCTTCTGACTCAACCAGGCAAAATGCAGCAATGCCAGTGGTGCAATGGGTAGTACACAGCCTTTTGCACACCAAGGGCAAGTTTTTCATGTAGTTTTGGACCCACAGTTAATTCATATTTAGAAGTTTATTTGCATTTTCACTTATGTAATTTTGTGAACTGTATTATTAAAGCATTTAAAAAAGGTACCTATTTTCTAATTCTAACTCCATTTTGTGTGTGTGGGGTTCTATGCCTTGCTTTTTGGAATATGAAAAAAAGCTCTTCTTGACTCTTTCTCTGAAACTTACCAATATTAGGGTCAGTAAATGAACAAAAGGCAATCAGCAATAAAATATCACTAATAATAGCAGAAACTTATCATTGAATGGTTCCTTTGCCTTTGCAACAAGAAAACAATGTCAGCCACTTCACACTTTTAAATGAAATCTTGATGAATACGTGACTACATTTAAATTTCAGCACAGAACAACAGTCAAGGCCATAAGCTTGTTACCAAAAGCTGTGAAGATATGTATCTTCATGTTTAAGAAATGACGCAAAGGTCATATATGTATGTAATTGTTTTGTATGGTACTGTTCATATGATGTGAACACTACTGATCATTTTTATCTGTACTTCCTCCTCTGTTGTCTTTTTTTACTTTTTTACATTTCACTGTCTTTGTGTACTATACTAACCTTTATCATGATAGCACAGTGCCACTTGAAACATGCAGCATTTTATTGCATTCTGCGCTATGATTTGCTGCTCACATTTGGTGTGATACACCATAAGGCTGATTTTACCTATCTTTTTTTGCCTGTTGCATTGTCTCATGGTTTCATAGGACATTACTAGCCTAACACCTCAGGAGCCCTTATAAGCCAAGCCAGTTTTACACAATTTTCTATCCCTATTTGAAAGTTAGTTGCCTGACAGTAAGACACTGTTCGGTTCGATTCTCAGCTAGAGCGTCTTCTGCGTGGAGACATGAGTGAATGAGGATACCTTCGTTGAAGGTTGTGCATCAGGGCTGGTAACTTGGCACGTAAAAATCAACTACCAATCATTAGCGGACCGGAGTTCCGCTGTGGCGACCCCTAACCGGGAAAAGCCGAAAGACGCAACATTTGAAAGTTAACGAGTATCAGCAAGCTGAGTTTTGACAATTTTTATATACTGCCTCTGTCCATAAGACACATGGGCACCACCCCAGTACTGAATTTTTGATTTCCCATCCTTTGATCCAGCTTGCACTTGAAGAGAGTCTGGGGGCCCTACTTCACATGAATAGGAAGCATTTTCCACAGGAAGGGCAATCTCCAGGACACATATCTGTGTCCCGAGCATATATTCATGTCGGTGATCAGGTTTAGATCTCCAGGTAACACTCATGCAGGTAGTTTTGTGAATACACAACATTTCCATCCAGGCTGAGTCAGAAACTACCTTGTAGGTAAGGCAGAAATCACCCCTCAGTAATAAGTAGGAAACTTAATACAGTGATAGGGCTTTTAATCAGTCTGCATATGACGTGTTGGTTATACCCTGTATTTTTTTGTGCGAAACATCTGAGGATGCTCCATCTTTTGCAAGTGCCTGGCAAGGTGCATGCCAACAGATGCATTGTACTCAATTATTGGTCTTTTGAGGGCCAAGAACAATGGTACTATGATATCCTTAGATCTGAATGCCATGCTCTTACTTATAAGCTGAGCCACAAAGAATGATTTCCTCACCATTATGGACACATAGTGTTCAAAGTTTAGATTACTATCTATGTGAGTACCCAGATCTCTCACCACTGGGTCCACTCTAAGAGGGGTACTCTCAATGGTGTAATTTGCAGAGGTATCTGATTTCCCAAAGGGTAACATTATGCATTTCCTCAGACTTAGTTTGAGGTCATGGCTCTAACACCGAACATTAATCTGTTTCAGTCCATTCTGTAGGATATCAACATCATTTGGGGAGTTAGCGATTGCCCCCAACTTGAAGCCATTAGCAGACTTGTTCAGCCAAAAACCATATGCATTTGCCTTGACATCTGAGAAGTATATCTGAAACAGGAGGGGGCCCAGCACTGGGCTCTGTGGTGCTCTACTGGTGACTGGTGTCTTACTGGATGTGGATTCCCCCACTGTAATAAAATGTGTCCTATCTGGTGATGGCTAGTTTATAATACCCAAGTGAGGTATTGTGTCAAATGCCTTGGCCAGGTCAGAGTTGGTGGTATGTACTGTCTTACCCTCCTCAATGGCCTTGGTAACCTTCTCAAAGAAACCACCAGAATACACAGGCCATTCCTGCCATTGGTGAAGCCAAACTGGGGTGGATCTAGAGTCTGTTGATTTCCTATATTGTTGTTAATCAGGTCCAAGATTATCCTTTCCATAGCCTTGCATATGAGTCTAGTCAGAATTATGGCTTGGTGGTTTACTGGGTCCAGTGATGGTCCTCCCTTGTGCAGAGGGATGACTATTGCTGTCCTCCACTCTACTGAAACAAAGCCTGTATGAAGACTCTAGATAAATAGAGATCCTAGTGGACTAGGCCAATCTTTTTAATTGGCAGGCACCCTTGGATTCCATCAGGGCCCATTAATGCCATGTTAATAGCTTTAGAGATTACAGTGATGACGTTTTCTTTTTTGATAACAGGCAAAGGAATAGTAGGGAGTATTTCATGAGGAGTGACTGGAGGTGATAAGAGGGTGAAATTTAGAATTAATTTATCAGCCAGCAGGTTTGCTGTTTCTTCTGGTTGAGTATAGGTAGTGCCATCTACAGACATCTCAGAACACTGTTGAGTGTTTCACTTAACATTTTAGACATAAATAAAAAATGCTTTGTGGTTTTTCTTTGCTTGGGAGGCCATTTTAGTCTCATATTTAGCTATGAGGACCTGACTACTTCCCTGATTTGTCTGTTGAGACTAATGAGGGATATTTTCTCAGTTGTGCACCCTCCCACTTGCTTCTAGACTGGAATTTCTTCCTTTTGTTGTATAATCTATTTATGCCAGGGATCCACCAGGGTGACTTGTTTTTCTGGCTAGACCTGGGTTTAGTTTGGTCAGGTACTATTGTTTCTATGCAGTTGTTTATGTGGTTGTACAGGGCATTTGTGTATACTTCTGCATAGGTTTCTTGTTTTCAGGATTATGGGGAGCTTTAAAATTACTAATGCTATCACTTAATAGAAGGTAATTTGAAAACATTTTTTTTTTGAGTTTTGGGGTATGATGGAAGTTCTACCATTACATTTGTTTCTAAGGAGACTGATTTATGATCTGATCATACTAATGAGGACATTAAACTTGAGGGAGGGTGCAACATTCCCCCATGTTCTGGAGTATTATGTCAAGGATATTTAAGCTCCTAGTGGGAGTATAGATCAAGCTGTTCCAGAGCCTTTGCATTGATAAGCTCCTGGAATTTCTGAGCCTGCATGTTAGTAGTTATGTTTCCCAGTTTATGGAGGGGTAAGTTAAATCATCCATTAGTAGTGTGTTGGGCTGAATGGTAATTGATTCTAGTAACTTTAGGTATGCAGACTGTTGTTCATAGTGCATGGTTGTGGACCTATAGATAGCAATGATATGGAGGGAGATTTTGCCTAAGGCCAGCTGGACATGGAGTAGCTCAAGTTAGTCATCCTGTTTGACCAATCTTGTGGTGTGATTGATTTTTATGTAAATGGAAACACCTTCTGCTTTGTTTTTTTTGTTTCTTTTCAGAGGGTGATCTGAATGTGTGATAGGCATTGTAGCCTTGCTCTGCTGGGGTGCTATTCACAGCCTTGAACCAGATCTTTTTGACTGCACAGATGTCAGTATTCTCCAGAATGTGGAGAGCTTCCAGGGCATAAAGTAGTTTCTTAAGACTCCTAGCAGTAGTACCTTCAGCCTAGCACTAGAAGAAATCATTACATTGGTTGGTTTGGCAATGCCTAAAAAAGGCACTGTGGGAGTGGCTAATGCCTTGACCAGTATTCAAAAGCCTAGTGATGACAGGTGCAGACCATCTCTGGCAAAGCAGTGTGATCTGCGGATCATGTCATCTGAGGCTGACAAATACTGTATCTCCTTCGAATGACACCAGTAGCTAAGCCAATTATTGAAGTCAATCATTTTCTGTTTGTACTGTGGTATCATTCTTGGTGAGGGAAGGATGCAGCTCAATGGGAGGCTCAAACCAGCCTGTGACACTTATTGAGAGAGGTCCATCATGTCTCTCTTCATATAGTCCAGGGAGTTACATCTCAGGGCATTCACACCCACATTAATTATAACTGCATTAAACTATTATTTGTGGTTGAGTGAACTGAGTGATATAAGTGCCTGCAAGATCTGATGAATCCTGACCCATGACATGCAACTGACTATAACCCTCTCTTTATCCAGCCTTGTAAGGGGGCCATCTGTGTGTCTCATGATGGAGTCTCCTGTGACCAAGATGTTTGAATGTCTGGTGTTTCACCAAAGGGGCTTGTTTGTGGAGACACTGTGATGTGTATTTTTATGTGCAGTGGTTGATGTTGACTTGGTTTTGTTTGCAAGTGGTTTACAAGGGAAGCGCACGGGAGGCCTCTAAGGTTTTGATAAGTTGTGAGTACATCCGCATATGTAGGTTTAAGTGTCAAGAACGTATTTAGTGAGGGGAAATGATGTGTGCGAGTTGACAACCTGTTTGTCATTTGATTTGTCAGTGAGAGGCATGTCTCAGTTTTCATAGTGTAACTAAATCTCTTAAATATTGTGTTTGTTTGTTTCAGTATTAAATGGTTGTCAGTATAGCTGTGGCAATTGCTGCATTGCCTCAGAATGCTCATGTCCACCATGCTGACCACTGAGATACCAGGAATGTGCCTATCCGTGGTTTCAGGTTTTTACTGTGAGTTTAACCAGGGGGAAGAGTGGGGAGATTTAAATGGACGGGGACGACAGAACATGGGATAAGAATGGGTGCTATACTCAGTGTGAAATGCAACTATCCAAACAAGGTGATGCTGCTCTGCATGCAAACTCAGATGCTCCTAGAGCAGCAGGGGGACTGGGGAAGGTGGCAGAGATAGTTACTTTAAGGGATATTTTAACTTGATACAATTTGCATCTGTACAGGGCACTGCTAACAGCCTCTGCACGGACAGCAGCTTAGCTCAAACAGTGGGCTTATATAGAATCAGAAAAAGACATGTTTTACAGCAGCAGGACCTACAGAACAATCACAAAAACATGCAATAACATTTCAGCCAGCAGCCCCCAACTCAGATAGGTTTGCTATAGCACACGTCTGCCACAAGAGTGCAGTCAGAAAACCCTCAAAGTAAAACTGATGGTTTTAGAGCTCATGTGCAGGAAAACCACATAATCTAGATACTACAGTCCTCCAAAACTAGCAGAAATAATGTAATTACGTACTATACAGTTGAGAGGGTGGCCTAGTGGTTAAGGTGTTTGCCTTACAAACACAAGGTGCAGGGTTTGAGTCTTACAAGGGATAATTGGCTAAGCTTAAAATGTCTCGCAAGGGCAGTAAGCTTAGTACTAACATATGAACCTTACAGCAGCAGTGCAACAGTTCAGCTTTGAAACTCTACTAAAGTGTGAGAAATGTAACAATACAGGATTCTTATGAAATGCAGTAAAAATAATCAGCAGAACTGAAAATGATACTTATTTTCATCCTTTTAGCAGTGGATGGATAGTATTAGATGTGGCAGCTTCTCTGCAACTCTCAGGCAAAGTAGCCAAACCAAGAGCATATCTAATGGATTGAGCACAAGCACATACAAACACTGTGTTTGTATAGCATCAGAAAAAAGCAAGTTTTACAGACAGAAGGCCTACAAACCAATCAGGAAAACACACAAAATTTGCCAGCAGCCCCCAATTCAGACAGGTTTGCTACAGCATACTTCTGCCACAAGACTGCAGTCAGAAAGCCCTATTAATGTAGAACTACTGGTTTTAGAGCTAAACTGCAGGGAAACCACGCGATCTAGATACTACAGTCCTATAAAACTAGCAGACACAGTGTAATTTAAGTACAACAGCAGTGGAACAGTTTAGCTTTGAACCTCCACTAAAGTACAAAAAATGTAACAAATAATATAGGATTCCTATGCAATACAGTAAAAAATAATCAGTTGAAGTGGAAAATTGATACTTTATTTTCATTCTTTTTGCAGTGGATGGCTTTAGAGGCAACAGATTCTCTGTAATTCTCAGGCGAAGTAGCCAAACCAAGAGCAGCTCTGAGGAATCATATTTGGACATTAAGCTGTACTGTGTGACTTTTGACATAGTATAAGGCATCAGACACGTTCTTTATGTTGACCTAATGATCAATAAATGGATTCAGTTAGTCATGAGGAAACTAAGAGCTACTGCTGAATAACATCAGTGCAATGCTGATTACGAATGTTTATCCTAATGGGAATAAAAAAAAAAAAAACATAAGCTAGACATCAGCAAACAACAGCAAAAATAAAATCAAGCTTCAAGTTACATAGAATTCATACTAATATACAATGCAGCTTAAATGCGCTTGAGAAAGAATTTGATAATAATGAAAATTCATTAGTGACGATTTTTCAACACCCTAACATGCAAATAATATGCACTTTGCACTTAATAGGTTCATTAATTGCATGCTTTTTAAAGCCAGATTTGCTGGAGTGTCAGCAGAGAATGCTGTCTTGGCATGAGTTTTCACTTCTCAGAAAATTTAAGGGGGGGCACTCTCAACATCAAAATGCAACAATAACATTTTTTGCAATAAAACCTGCAAAATTTGGTATTGTATATGGTTTGGAGATTATGCCCAGCTCCAAAGTCTCAAAAGGTATGTTACTTCCACTTTCTTCAGAAATTAAAGTAATATGTGATAACCATACTTCGCAGAGTCAGTTAGTAGGCTCTTACGTTGTGATCAGAACATAGTATCTAAAAATCTTGGCTATTTTACTGACTTATTTTTGAACATTCTTATGATTTAACTGCAGAATTAATTATTTCAAGTTAACACATTGCCTTTTCACAATTTTTAAACATGTTCTCTTGATCTTTTTCATTTTTAAATAATTTTTATAAAATTTGCCAATGTCAGTACCCTTGCAGCAATGCATACACCAGAATTGTTGAACACACCAAAATAAAGTAAAAGTTTGACAAGCTACCTCATTTCCCAATAATTATTAATATACAGAAGTTAACAGACACAAACCCACAGATTAATAAAGAATCCTAGTACTTATATTATGGGCTTTGTAAAAAGGACATGTTCTTGCAGTGTAGTTCTATAAAATTCAGAGACTCATTAGCTGCAGTGAGGAAAGGTGTCATTATTGGCTAATATGCATGTCTTTGAATCACTGTTAACTATCATGAGATGTAATCAACTCTTCCTGTAGTAGTTAACACTGATAGCCAATGCATCGTGTTAACATAGGAACCCCATCATTCGCTCTACTAAATATGCACTCATATACATACACATAATAAAACACACACCAAGTACTATATACCTGTTCCTTTGTAGTCAGATAATCCTTAATAATTCCTTTTTTCTTGCAAGGATAAATGATTACAGCTGGTCATTAATGTCAGGCATAAACGTTTCACACATCGCATCCTTTATTAAATGCATGGTAATACAAAAGCTGCTATTCTAGTGACTTTATATGAATTTAAGCAAAACAACTAAAGAATTGTGCATTTTTGTCTCATCACTAATTTTATCTTTGTCTATATTTCTTGTGCTACAAGGAAGAGAGGTCTGTATTGTGTTCCGTGTCCTTCTCCTTCATAACTCATGAACTGTTCCAAGCACAGACTAATGCTGAGGGCACACCTTTTATGTTAGAAATCCCTTGCTGCACTCACTGAACTGATGTTTTCTGTGGCAAGGGTACATAGTTCAAAGCCTTCACACCTTTGTAGTTTCTTTTATTTTCAAGTCTTATATATTTTTTGTATTTCATCCCTGGGCTCTATTGGTGGCACAGAGGACTACTAACCTCTGTTGGAATAGAGAGGGTACAGGGTTCAAATCCTTTTTAATGCCTTTCAGGTATGCTATTTATAGTAATTCTGGTCTCGTGGTTCGTTATGCCACTTTTTTGTTGTTAATTAAGTGCCTGTAAACTATACTTAATAAAGTATGCCTGGTGTCCAGGGTTCCCTTCTAACTCATGTATAATCCCTAGTGCCTAGTGTTTCCCTTTCCCATGTCTTCAGAGTTACTCTGGTGTTTAGTGGTTCCCTCCAATGTTGCAGGGTTTGCTTGTTAGTCTAGGGTTCATGAAGGTATGATAGCCCACCCACCAATGCACATATTCCCACTTTCATTACACACACACACACACACACACACACACACACACACACACACACACACACACACACACACACACACACACACACACACACCTATAACCTCTCCCTTATTAATGCCCTACTGCAACCTCACAGGTAGACACATGCACACACACACACACACACACACACACACACACACACACACACACACACACACACACACACATCCATAACTTATCCCTTACTAATGCCCTACTGCAACCTCACAGGCAGGTACACACACACACACATGCACTCCCATAACTACTTATCCCCTCACTAAAGCCCTACTGCAACCTCCCAGGCAGACACACACACACACACACACACACACACACACACACACACACACACACACACACACACATAGACTCCCATAAATACTTATCCCCTCACTTACGCCCTACTGCAACCTCCCAGGCACACACACACACACACACACACACACACACACACACACACACACACAAAAAAAAACATCTATGAAGTCTGAGCTGAATTTGTCATCCAGCAAATTCGCTATGTCACTGTGCTCAGTGAAGGTGGCACCATTCACTGCCAGTTTAGCACACCCATGAGATTTATGATTTGGTATCCTCAGCACACTAAAAAGATTAAAAAAATAAAAGCTACACAAGCCGCTTACTGTTGAGTTTATGGTGATTTGGTACAGTCCTGCTGGCAAAATGTTAAAAACCACTCCAACTGCTGTTAAATACTTTAGTCTGGTAACATTTTTCTAATGAACAGAACCTTACTAGCTATAGCAGTTAGAAGACTAGTGTAGTCACATTTAGCAGTGTTGGTGAAGTGCTTCAAGTATATCTCTCAACCTGCAAACATTGCAAACAGGTGCAAAGGCTCTTGAAAGTAGGAATATTCAGTTAAACAGCTGGATATCCAATAAGCATATAATTTGAATATCAAATATTATACCATGATCCCCCCAAAACGTGCACGCTGATTGGCCAGCGTGCCCATTGTAAATCGAGTTATACTAATGGAAAAAGGTCCGGTCGCCCGGACTTTTTTCCATTAGTATAACTCTTTAAACACTGTCTCGCTATGTTAAATGGGTTTAACATAGCGAGACAGCTTTAAAATAAGCAGCGGAGATCTCCGTTGCTTATTTTAAACTGTCTCATATGTTAAACCCATTTAACATAGCGAGGCATGTTAAAAGCAACGGAGAAAGCAAGATCTCCGTTGCTTTTTAGTCTCGCTATGTTAAATGAGTTTAACATAGCGAGACAGTTAAAATAAGCAACGGAGATGTCCGTTGCTTATTTTAAAACTGTCTCGCTATGTTAAACTCATTTAACATAGCGAGACACTAAAAGCAACGGAGATCTTGCTTTCTCCGTTGCTTTAACAACTCTGATGTACTGCGCGGCGCAGTACATCAGAACTGCCGCGGATGCCAAGACATCTGCGGAAGGGCAGTAAACAGGCATTATACTATGCCATTATTTAAGAAAAGTAATAGTTTCTTTTCTTAAATAATGTCATGGTATAATAGCAATAACCCACTTCTGGGTGTGGGTAATGCTAAATTTACCCACGGTTGGCTTTGTTTGGTCCCTCGGGCTTCGCCCTCGGGACCAAACCACGCCAACCGTGGGTAAATTTAGCATTACCCACACCCAGGCGTGGGTTATTGCTATAGTATGTAACACTTCCTTCTTCCAGTAGGAATGCAGGATACTACACAGAAACAAGTTTAAAAATATAAGCACATTCTAAGAAACAGTGTAAAATATGTAGACTTTAATGGTCTTCATTGCAAGATTTAATAATACCTATAGGATACCTGACCTTATGATATAGACTTAGAAACGTTGATAGAGGGTAAAGGCCCATGAGGGTTTCTCAGAGCCCCAGGAAGAATAAAGAGGTCAAAGCAGGTACTAGCATGCAGTATGTGCCAACCAAGCTGCAAGAACAGCCATAGCCAAATATGTTCTAATTCCTAAACTAGAAGAAGCCCTGCTTCTGCTAAGCCTACATCCAGTCTACAACAGAAAAAAAAAAAAAAAAAACTACAGCCTAGTTTATCTAAAATCTGGAAGTTTGTTCTGCTGCTCATAGCAGATTACCACATATGAAGCAAAACCAACCTGCTCCTGGATACCTTTATATTCAGAATTCTTATACTAGGCTACTGATCTCTCTGCAAATAAAACTGTCACTTACAGATCCAGTCTACTCACTCAAAGGAAAATCAAGTGTGGCGGAAATGAAGATCCCTATGTTACAGTTACCCAGTGAACTGCATTGCTGAAGTGTGGAGTTCTGCAAAATGTAACATGACACCTCAGACACATATTTTGAATATGCTGCACTCACTAGCCATTTTTTCTATGTTGTTGTCCCATGTTTTTCTTCTGGGGTCAGTCAGGGGCCTAGAGCAGTTCTCAGGGTATCGACCAATCACATTTTGTCCGAGGGATTATTTTGGTTATCCCTACCATCAGTTCCCCTTCTCATTTCAGTTCTGTGGTATGCTTGAGAAGGGGTTGTGTAGTGTGTCTGTCTGCCTCTGTGGCAGATCAGGCATGCCCATCACCTTACCCATCCTGAGCTATGCCTCTTCAGATATCATCCCCAGCTTCCATCATGGATCAGAGCTGGAAATGCCCATATAATGGCTTGCCCTCCCATCACTTGCCTGCCACTCCATCAGTCACCTGAGCTGCTAATGAAACCCAGGTTGAGCTGGGTCATAGTTAGGGCTATATTCACCTGAGCCACCAGAGCATCTTTCTGCAACCACTTTGCTTCCAACATGGTCCACAGTATATATTACATAACCCAACAGTAAGAAAAGTACGCTGACAGACTGGTAAGAGATAGGGAGTTTAGATGTTAAGAAAGTGCTGAAAGCCTCAACCAGGCCTTCAGTGGAGCACTGTCCATTAAAATTAAGTTCCACATAAAACTTAGAAAACAAAAGGCCACTGAGCAGCTAAGGTCCTAGTGCCTAGCTGTCTACCATAATATTATGGCATTCAGGTGTCACTAGTACTGTATCACCATGTAAATATTTATATATTAATGATTTTGGACTTCTTGCTTATGAATCAGTTGTTAATAAGGTAGACCAGAGTGCTTATTTGCATTCTACTTGTTTTACATCACAAATGACTACAAGTCCCATATGATCATTTGTGCTATTCCACGGGGCTGCTGATGTGATACTGAAGAATAATACGGTCACTCTGTTAGGACTGTTTTACAGTGCACAATAACTTTTAGGGATATAAAAGCATTTCTTTATAAATTCAATCCAGTATTTTAAGGTTATATTTGTGTTTAGAACAGTGAGAAAATTCATTAATGTTACTAGTTGATAGAGATTATTTGTGCTTAATTCTGATAACTTTACCTGTAGTGCTGAGCTGAAGGTTTTGTTTACTATTTAAAAGTAATGATTGCATTTACATACATACATACATACAAATATTTCAAACATGGCCAATAATAACCTTCTAGCCTGCCAGTATGCCAAATCGGTCATCTTCATAAGTATTCAAATTATTCCTAAAATGTCTAAACTAGTGCTTGATTTAATGTACATTTTAGCTTATTCCAGGCATCAGCTTCTCAATAAGGGAGCCAATTAGTACATCTGTTATTTCTCTGTAATTTACTGTAAAGGCTGCCTGATGATCCTCCACCACTTTTTGATAACCCCAAACATTGACATAGGTAGTTGGGTCTAAATGTCTTATATACCTGAATAACATCTCATCGTAAAAAATCTGTATTGAGACACTGTAAAAATTCAGATATTTTAATCTTTCAAAGTAACTTACACTTTCCCATTTATGGTTGCCTTTGGTATTTTTCCACAGTACTCCTTCCAATTTACTCATGCTAGTTTTCTTATAAGGTTGCCATATTATTATTTCATACTGCAGTTTGTGTTTAATGTAAGGTAAAAGCAATGATTTCATCATTTCTGATTTGATGCACTTGATAAGTATTGTTATAAAGCCTATAGTTTTATAACTCTCATGAAACAACTAGTTGATGTGATTAGAAAAAAAAATCAAAGTTGACTCTACCTATATACTTAAATCCTTAAATTTTTGAATCCACTGTTTCAATCACTGTGTTTGTAATGAAGTCAGTTAAATTCTCCTATACAAATTTATTTTCCTGTACAGATGCTGGAGTTTGAAAAGTACGAGTTTTGTTTGTTTCAAAAGTTAAGTGGCTCAGAGAAAAGTAGTTTGATTTATCTGACATACTTTGGCTGGCTATTTCACCCTGACTTTTGCTTACATCTGATTTCAATGCCATCTCATACTTATTACAATATTGTAACAGTAGCAATTTCTGACAATAATCTTTTTATAGCTTTTAAGATAAACAAGCCATGGTTTTAAAGATATCAAATAAAGGATAGCAACACATTTATGACATGCATGGAAAAGAGCAATAAACAAGAGACAACTTTGTATAAATTCCCTGGCATTACATTAATGTACACTATCTTATTTAAGGGTTACCTATTACAACCGCAAACGGCAATTGCACGACTACGGAAGCGTCAACACATATTGAGTAAACCGCGAAAACACTGAATGTCCTGAAGAGCGAAATTCAAAATATCGAATTGTCATAGTTGGCCCTTCTGCGGTATAGCTCCTTAAGGTAAGTGTGCAAAAGTTATGGACCTTAGAGTTAAGGTGCGGGTTAAGGTAAATGCATACATAGTAATATATGTGAGCTTTAGTTTAGGGTTAGAAGTAGGGTTTTGTTAAGTGTATGTATGTGGATTATTTATTTTGTTTGGGTAGGTAGTATGTAGCGGGCAGTGGGGTTGGCCAACTATGCCAATTCGACATTTTGAATTTTGCGGTTCAGGCCATTCAGTGTTTTCGCAGTTCACTCAATATGCGTCATTTCTGTATTCACGTATGTGAGGTTTTGCGGTTATGATATAGACCCTTATCTAAGATATAATGCATACTTTTTTTAAAAATGTAATGAATAAGCAGTGATAAAGTATATGAGTAAACATCTGAAGCTGCAGAAAAGAAATATGATGAAGATATATAAGAAAAAAGTTAAAAGTTAAAGCATAATCAACTGATAATATACTTATCAGATACTGTTCCATCAGGTGATGAAGCAGTATCTATTAACTGTGAAAGCGCTTACAAATGAATTAAACTTTATCTTTTGGATGTGGCTAACCCTGACATTGTTTTGGTTCACTTTCTTGACAGTGTTTGGAGTTTATTTTATTTTATTTTTAAATGAACCTTGTGTCGGCTCTGCTATGTATAGTGTTTTCCTTTGATAATATACTTATCATGATTTTTCAGTTTTTAAACTGCTTTCTAAAATGTCTAGGCATGTATCTCTATATGTAGAAAGGTGAGATTCCCAAAGAATCAGTTTTCCTAAGCCCAAAACACTGAAAAATATAACACTGATTGTTATTTTCTGTAGGAAACCATTACGGGTATAATTTTTAAGAGTGTTCTGGCAATGATTCCCTTCATTGATTTGGTTCAGCTGTGAAGTTGATATATATATATATATTCGGGGATATGGCGGGCTTGCTACTGACATCACAGGTGCATGGGGGTTTGCCCCCTGCAAAAACACTTGAAATGAAATTGTTCACTGTTCTGCACCATTTTTTTTGGTATTTCTGAAGCTCAGATTTTTGCCATTCAGAGTTCTGTTTATAGAACTTGATAGACAACTTGAATAATTTTAAGAATTTCAGAATTCTGACTGAAAATGTTATAATTATTATGTTTTGCAAGAAATAGCAACTGCATTATAACATTTTATATGTTTATCAAGGCAACGTTTTCTTAGTCTAGATGAAAATCCAAAGGGTTCAAAATGACTTGTTGCCAGATCACTTTTTTGGACTTTATGTGTACTAGATTTATTATGTGTCATTTAAGTCCAAATATTTCATGGCATATAGAAATTACCAAAATATGTGGAGTATCAACATTATAACAGTCACAGGCAGTACTTTTAAGGAGAAACGAAGGTGCGTTTGTAGGAACCAAGTACGCAATGGAAACTATCATAAATCTAATATAATACAGAATTTTAGAGCGAGATAATCAAATCCAATCTTTTTTGTCACACTGTAGGTGAAGACCCTGGGCAGCCATGCACTGATAATGAAAAGGCGAGAAAGCAAACTTATTTTTCAAAAACAGGAAGTATGTTGATGATAAAGGCAAAAAGGCTTAAGGCTACTAAAGTTCGATTGAGTTTGATTTTATCAAAAGGTTTGGGATTAAAATATTGTTTTGAAGGTTGATCAGTATAATGTTAATCACAGCTGTATAAACATTAGGAAAATGATATTAAGGCAGAAGTCATATGTGGATGTGGATAGAGTAGTAACTGCATCCACTACGGAGTGAAGAGAAGGGCAGGACACTGTATTGCTCATTTTATTATTGATTAATATGTCTGAGCTGCCTACATATGGTTAACAAAACTTAATAATGTTTAACTGATCTAATCATTTCAAAAGACACTTAAAATCCTTAATAAGGACAAAACGTTTTTGTAACATTAAGCTTGCTTTATAATATCCAAGAAAGGAAGGGATAAATAATTACATTCAATTTGTAGTTGAATTTTGCATTGAAAAATCTAGTCACAGCAGAAATAGCACACCATCATAAAATATTAGGAAGTTTGAAATCACCCAAATTCTTGAGATGATATTTTAAGATAGCAGACCTCCATTGATTTGGGGGTACCAGATGACCTTAAGGAGTTGTAGCAAAGATTTTAAATGTTTGAGGAGAATGACCTGATACAAGGAATAATTGTAGAGGAAAGAACAACAATATTCATTTGATTATAGAACTTTGGGTTAATAAAGAAAACTTCTATGATTTTCATTTTTCTGAATCCAGTAAAATGTCATGCATTCACAATGTTGTTCTGATTATAGATAAGAACATTTTGTGTATATAGATTGCCAATATATTGTATTCTGCCTGACATTGTTATTGTTATATAACTTAGATTTTGATTGTACTACATATACTGGAGTTTTTTTTTTTTCCATAGGCCTACACTGAAAAAGGGCCTTTGTTCCCAGCTGGACTTCGCCAGTCAACAAATTTAAAATAACTATATAGCCTCCATAGAGTGCTATAGCAGAAGACGGCCCTCAAATAGAAGAAAAAATATATATTTTTGAAATTAATAGAAAATGATTAAAATATTGATAAAATCTTGCATTTTTAGGAACCTATTCTTAAAGGAATACATATGTAGAATTCTATGAGATAGAAATAGAAATAATAATAGGAAAACATATTCCAGATTCCTTTCTTGGGTATCTCCAGAGAAAATCAATATGCATATATTGAAAATATTGGGAGAAATAGGGTCTTAGGTTCAGAGGTAAATACTAGGCAAGGTGCATTGCTGGCCATTTTAAGCCTAACTTATTTTTGTGTTCAAAATAACCTTTCCTATTTGGTTATAGCTTCGCCTTTTCCATCCCATGGACAGCAATTATATATTACCCCTAATAAGAACAGATCATTTGAGGGGACCCATTCATTGAAAAAGGCATTTAGGAGCTGCATCTGTCTGTCAGTAGTACAGGGGCAGTTTTGGGATAAGTTTTCCGTTGACCATCCATAGATCTAAGTTGTACTTGAAAATAGACAGCGATGAACTATGACACTCTTTTCTTCAATCATTTGTAATATAGACTGAATGGGATATAAGTTGCATGAATGTATAGAGAGGTAGTAGGATTAGAATAGAACACTTAATATCATTAATAAGTATATTAGAAAACACTGTTCTCTTCGTTGCTAGAAACAGAAGGAGAAGCTGTCTCAACCAAGTGATTTAATAGCATCTGAAACAAGAGTCATATGGAGCTCCTATAAGACTTCCTGAAAAGCAGTTTGGAATCAAGGGTGGTTGGCCAAATGTTTTATTTATATCAAGCCAGAATTCAGGCTGTGCCTACAAATGGTTTATCGTCATCAGTGTACTAATATAGTAAACAAACTAAATAAAACAAATCATTTTGTCTGATACTATAGTAGACATTTTTAAATCAGTGTTAATTAAGTTGATAGGATGATATTGAGATTTAAAAAATATGTGTTTAGTTAAGGAATGAGAACAGTCTGATGTGTTTAAATAATGGTCTGGAATAATGTCAATTTGAAAGGCATTAAAAAGAAAGTCTAATACTTTAGTTAACTTATGAACAAAAACTTTGCAGAATGTGTTTATAAATTCTCTGGTCTATGAAATTTATATTATTTTTAAGACTGAATAGTTTTTATTATGTTACTATATTTCCCTTAGAAGCTAAGAAGATTATCGTAAAAGAAATATCAGTGGGAAATTACATTGGTTTGAAAATTATGTCATATTCCTGAACTTTATTGGAAGAAGGGGGAATATAGATTTTTGGAATATTTCAAAAAGTATTGACAATAATATCATTATCAAATATGTTAATGCCATCAGACTTAATTGCAGCAATATAAGTGTCAGGTTTTTACAACTGAAGAAGATTCACAAAGCATGTAAAAGGGACTTGGACACATTTAAAAAGCTTGTCACTAACTTTGCCTCTTAGTTAGAAAGTTGTGAATTCAAGGTTATATTGAGTTTAGCCCACAGGCAATTTAATTTTTTTTTCATTCTTTCTGTAATAGTTCTAATCATGGGATTTTGATGTACTTTAATTCTTTGATATACATTTATTTGCTTTTATAATGTCAGCATTTTTTTTAAGAAAAGAGTCCTGGCTAATGGAAAGACTTCTAATTTAAGTTTTCAGTGTAGGCTCAGTTTGGTGGAGGAGTTCCGAGTTTGGCGACTTGGCCAGAGTCCTGGAGTGAATCTACAGTAATCAGAGGCATCCACTGCAAGTCTACAAAAAAATAATTATATTTAAAGCTTGCATTGCACTTTTTGAACTTTCTGCTGAATTGTTCCATTTTTTACTTTGTTGCTGCTTTGATTGTTATTTCCTGCACTTTGATATCCTAATACTACTGTGCCTCATAGCACAGGCTAGATTCACACTTGCTGAATCTAGGCTGTTTGGATATATTGAGCACTAAATCCAGCCATCTTACATTAAGAAAGCCCTCCTGCACCCTTGCTAATTTCATTTGAATTTGAGCACCACATTTGTGCATAGCTGTGCCCTGCACAGCCGTGTATAAACGCAAACACTTAGAAACAAAATTTTTCCCTTGATACTTGCTAGTGAACCCTTCTTGGCTCCAGTGCTTCTCAGTGAGAAAGGCAGTTGCACATTGCTACCCAGGGAGCAAATCAGCTGCGTTTTCTAAGGCATTGACACAGTCTTCTACCCTTAGATGTCCACAGGATAGCTGCCCTTGTTGGTCTTACAAGCAAATCCTGGTCTACCTTACCAATCCCCACTAGTCACTATAATATATACCTTGCCATAATGGACGGACAGTTTCCTACCATTTCTCCAGCCAACCTGATTGACATGGGCATCCTGAGGCAATGTAGCAATTGCCTCATGTACACTGACAACCACTTGTTCCTAAAGCAAACAAATACAGTATGTGAGAGATGTGACTATACCATGAGATTAGAATCAGTCCTCTCACAATACAACAAACAAGACATAAAACAGGTTGACAGCACACACACACACACACACACACACACACACACACACACACACACACACACACACACACACACACACATACACACACACACACACACACACACACACACACACACACACACACACACACACACACACACACACCTTTCCCCTCACACAAGAGAACGTCAAGACACATACACCCACATATGTGGAGGTACTCATTAAAAGCCTACCAAATGACCAGAGACCTCTTATGCGCAAACATACACATACTGATACATGAACAGAATCCACCACAACACACAACAACACACACATCAATGGCTCAGCAATTAAACCCATAAGGTAAAATGTCTCAAAATCAAATGTTCTGGTTATAGGTGAAAACACTAAAAGCTTTCGCATGTACGACAAGTGTAAAGGGCTAAAAATGTTCCAAAGCCAAACACAAAAAATGGCCAGCACTCCCATGAGAGGTACATCAAATGGCCAGCACTCCCATGAGATGTACATCAAATTCTTTTAATAAGTGAATATATTAGTGTAAACCATATACTAAAATAAAAAACAAACCGGTTGTGGCCAATTAGCCTTTATCAGTGTATTGTTTCATGAAAATTCCTTTAGCTACAACTTAAGTAGACTACCACCTATGTGGTAGTTCATGGGTACAGAGTTTTTACCAAAAGGGATGACAATACACTTTTTGGCATTGAGTGAGGCCCTTTTGTAGGATATCTACATCATTAGGAGATTTGATTATGGCTCCTAGTTTGCAGTCATCTGCAAACTTTGTTAGCCAAAGACCTTCTGTGTTAGCCTGTACTTGAGAGAAGTAGATACCCAACAGGAGAGAACCTAGGACTGAACCCTGTGGTACTTTACTTGTCACTGGTCTGAATTTGGATTTAGAGTCTGCTACATTCAAGGTGTAGGTTTGGTCAGTGAGCCAGTTGGCAACCCATCTTGTGACATAGGGATTTATACCTAGTTTAGTGAGTTTGTCTATAATTCCAGAGTGGGGGATAGTGTCGAAAGCCTTGGCAAGATCTAGATAGACTGTGTGTACCACTTTACCCTTATCTACAGCTTTGGTGACCGCTTCAAAGAAGTCTATCAGGTTTAGGAGACATGATCTGCCTTTTACAAACCCGAACTGGGTAGGAGAGTTTGGAGATTACCAATGTCATTGTTTATAAGTTCCATGATGATATGCTCCATAGCCTCCCTACTCATTAAATAATTAAGTTGTATTTGGTATTTAAAAGTACTCATTCAAACCAGGGGGAAAAAAAACACCTAATTTGATAATCCAAGTTCTTTCTTTTTTATTCAAAATGTCATACCATCCAGCTTTCATGTTTCTATTTCCAGAAACGTTGTCAATAATAATAAATTTGAAACATGCTGTGGGATGTCTAATAGTGTATTTATACAAAGCATTGGACTGTCATTTGTTTCTAATGTTACTTAAATGTTCCGATATATGAAATCTAAAGGGACGTGATGTTTGACCTATGTAAAAGGCTGAAGATGTTCATGTAGCAAGATATATAACCCAATCAGTGCTACAATTGGCAATAATATTGATATTAAAGATTTTTGGGGTATTTTTACTAGTGAATTCCTTGGTCTTAATGACATGTTTACAAAAAGAACAGTGACCACATGGGACATGACCCAACAAAACACCCCCTTCCAATGTACCCTGAGATATATCTTTATGCTGTACTTTATGTTTATAGTGATTAAAGAACCCACTCAGTGTCTTACCTCTTCGAAATGAAAAATGACACCTGGGACCCAAAATATCTGATAATCTCTCCTCAGCCATTAAAATATCCCAATGTTTTTTAATCCGTTTCATAAATCCAGAAGTATTATGCCCATAAGCGGTATTAAATCTAATAATGTTATTTTTGTTCATTTTGTGTTGATATTGTAACAAATCTAACCTATTATAGGTTTGGACTTCATTACTAGTATGAACCACTTGGGACTTGCAGTATCCTCTATTACAAAATCTAGTAATAATGTTTTGTTGTTGTAAAGAATAAGTATCATTAGAAGAACAAATCCTACGAATCCTTAGAAATTTAGATTTGGGGATATTACATATGATGCGTCTGGGATGGCAACTTGATGCAGGTAATAAAGTATTAGAACATGAATGCTTTCGAAATACATCAGTAATTAAAGTACCATCCTGCTGGTGGCTTATTTTAACATCCAAAAATATGATACAATCAGTATTATAATGTAGAGTAAACTGAATCCCCCACTTATTTTCATTCAAGTACTGAACAAATTCCTGAAGATAATCAGCATCCGACCTCCACGCCATCCAGCAATCATCAAGATATATTCTACAAATATCAGTTTCATCAACAAATAAATTGTGATTAGGATCATAAATAACTATTTTGTTCTAAATACCCCATAAAAAGGACAGCATATGTTGGTGCAAAGGCTGCACCCATAGCTGTACCTTTTAACTGTAGAAAACAATTACCATTGAAGTAAAACACATTTTTGTTGAGAACATGTTCCGTGAGACAAATGAGAAAAGTATTGCAACCAGGACTGTACAAAAGAATACAATCAAGCCAATATTCCAATGCAGAACCAGCAAAAATACGCAAGCAGTAAAACACCTCAATCCAAGGCACTCAGGACAGTAGATTCAGTAAAGTCAACGCCTTTAATGTCCAATGAAATGATAAAACAGTAATATCCCAACAATACAGTTTAGCGTGCTTTCACCCAGTGTAATACCAGGCTTCTTCAGGACAAAGAAGCAGCCCCTTACAATGCATTTAAATAATTCAACACATCCATTCACATCAAAGGTTCAATTAACTGTGCATACACAAATTAATTACAGTAAATGAACCCTGTAAAACCATACTAAATGCATAAACAGAAATGAATTGCAAGACTTATGTCATTTCATAAAATAAAAACTGCATGTTAAAATTACGCCTGGTTCCCTAATATAATATATATATATATATATATATATATATATATATATATATATATATATATATATCTATATATATATATATATCTATATATATATATATATATATATAAAGGGGTTCGGTCAAGGATCCATTCCCTGACACAATAGGCCTGAATGGTGGTTGATAAGGGTCTTTGTGTATTTTAGGGAGTAAATAAAGCTGTTGTGGCAATGGATCCAAAACAGACAAAGAATATTGTAAAACACCTCAATCCAAGGCACTCAGGACAGTAGATTCAGTAAATTCAACATATAGTTTAGCGCTCGTATTTTAGGATTTTATATATATAAGCGCTAAACTATATGTTGAATTTACTGAATCTACTGTCCTGAGTGCCTTGGATTGAGGTGTTTTACAATATTCTAATGCAGCCAAACCCGCCCAATGTGGTATATTAGTGCAGAGTGATGTGACATCTAAAGTACAGATAATCCAACCAGGTTCCAGCTGCATCTCAGAAATGATGTTCAAAAATTGGGTAGTATCCTGGATTCTAGCCCTGACACCTTTCAACAATGGCTTCAGATAGGCAGTCAAGAAAGCCGAAAGGGGTTCGGTCAAGGATCCATTCCCTGACACAATAGGCCTGAATGGTGGTTGATAAGGGTCTTTGTGTATTTTAGGGAGTAAATAAAGCTGTTGTGGCAATGGATCCAAAACAGACAAAGTTTGTTTAAAGTTTGTTTAGTGATTATAGCTTCACTTAAGGCTAGATATAAAAACCTATCAATCTCCTTTTCAAATTTAGGAGTAGACTCAATAGCCATATTGGTGTAAAATCTACCATCCGATAGTTGCCTATCCGTACATAGACCAATCCATAACAACCACATCCCCTCCCTTATTATGAAGTGATATTCCTTTTTTTTTTTTTTTTTTACTCAGGGGTTTCTAGTACTCTTAATAGGTTTATTTTGGTCATTCTGCACAGGCCATCAATAATATTCAACATCAGACAGTTCATTTTACGGATCATCCATACTGGCAATGTCACAGAACACTGTTGCCTCTGTTATTGCTCCTGTTGTGCAGTCTGGCAACTGGTCCCCTGGAACACATTTAAAGGAAGATTCCCTTACCTCTGGTAACTGCTTCATGCACCTTGAATGCTTCCTTATATTCCCTCTTTACCAACAATTCTATTTCTGTATTCCACAGCTTTATAACCCTGTCTGGGAAGAAATATTTTTCATAAATACAGTGAGTAGTTATTACACAGAATTTTCTGACTATACCTTTCTCCTTCTTAATTTGCCTTTCTTGTTCAGAATGACCTTTTCACATCTCCCTGATATTCTCTTACTAACTAGTATTGCATCCCCTTTTTCTTCTGGTCTCATTTTAGAAGAGCTGCAACTACCATTGTCTCAAGTAATATCTGTTGCCTTTATCCCACTGATCATTCAAGTACCCTTCCTCAAGATTTCATCAAGCAGCCTGATGTTGCTTTCCTTGTCTGGCCTTACAGCCAAGGAAACCATCAAGACGCTTAGCCACATACCCAATAATAATAGGAGACTAACAGTGCCCCCATTAAGTAGATTCTCCTAAAATATTCCAGGGGAAAACTTATGATCGCCCATCCAGTCATATAAGTGGTTTTATGGGAGCTAAAGACATTCTCCTTGATAAGTAAAAACACCTATTATAGAAACAGGAGATACATTGGATTATGTGCCCATTGTATCATCTGGTATCTGTGGTGTGGTGATATAGGTTTAAGTCTTTAAAGAAGGTGTTTGTTTTCCTATTGAATCATTTTAGTTGAAGGAAATTCACGGACTGCTGTGTCATTCATAGCACTGAATGTCAGCAGACCTCAGCCTTGAGGAAACGGTATGACACTGAAGAATGGACTAGGGCTATCAGAGTAGCTAAGGGGACTTAGACCTGAAATTCTTTTTGTCAGGAAATATTGAGCTGTCTCAAGTTGGTTTAAGTGTTTAGCAAGACACATGCCAAAGGATGCATTATATTCAATGATGGCTCTATCAGAGGGACTAAAACAAGACTGAAACTTCTCTGAATCTTGAGCAGATATCATGAAGTATAATATATGCTAGGTAAAAGGATTTTTCTAACTACAGCAGATGCATGATGGTCAAAAGAAGGTTCGTTATAAACACAGGCACCCAAATCCCAGATGATAATCTCTAATTTGTCTAGAATGGTAGTAACTTTACAGTATGCAATAGTAATACTGGATTTATCCAAGGAAGCTATAATGCATTTCTATTTATATGCATTGATGCTAAGCCCATGATTAACACACCAAGAATTTATTTTGTCTATCTTTTGCTGGGCTATCAAAATGGAATTTGATAATCTCACCTAATTTGCAATCATCAAGAGACTTATTAACAACAAGCCAAAAATTATTTAATTAGTGAACCATCATTAGATTCATCATTGAATATGATACACCCTGCAGAATGTAGCTCACATCATTAGATCAATCACTGAATATGATAAGCCTGTGGAATGTAGCTCACATCATTAGATCCATCACTGAATATGATACACCCTGCCAAATGTAGCTCACATTATTAGATCCATCACTGAATATTATACATCCTGTGGAATGTAATTCGCATCATTAGATCCATCACTGAATATGATACACCCTGCGAAATGTAGCTCACATCATTAGATCCATCACTGAATATGATACACCCTGTGGAATGTGGCTCACGTCATTAGATCCATCACTGAATATGATACACCCTGTGAAATATAGCTCACATCATTAGATCCATAACTGAATATGATACACCCTGTTGAATGTAGCTCAGCAAGCATCTGAACCACCTTGAGAGAACCCAATGTTTCCTCACCATAAAGATCTCAGGTGTCAGTCCTCTTAATTACTTTAATAGATTAAAAGTTTTGTTGCTATACTCTATGACACACAGATCTCTGAGGGGTGGTATCTGTTTAGCTTTTCACACTAGCCTATATACAAAGCTGTGAGAGTTAAGGGGTTAATTTTTAAAACAAAAACTTCATTTCAAGTATGTTACTTTTATGGAAAATGATTTATAGTATATGCGAGACCTATCATTGTGTAGAATTCTTTGCATATGTGTATAGTAGGGGAGACTTACATAATTTAGATGGTATACAGCATAAATGTACAAAGCAACTTGAAGATATTAAAAACCTTACATATAGTATAACCTGGCACTCTTTGAATTATTTCTCCTAAATACAGAAAATCATACCTCTCAAATGTCCAGATTTTTCCTGAATATCCAGATTTTTGCTTCATTTTTTTTTGTTTGTTCCTCAAAAAATTTGTGGATTTCTGGCAAATCACTGAGGATAAAAGTCACTAAATAATGGCATACATTTGAGTTTCACACTTCATATCCTTCAAAAAATGCATGCTTAGATAAATCCAATTAGTCTATCACCTTTCTAAGTTTATCAGAGTAATATTTAAAATCTATCCCTACTTTTGGATCTTTGCCTCCCACCCATTATCCTGGCCTTTCTTCAGATTTCTTGTGGTAAGAGATTGAGAGGTATGGAACTAATGTTAAAGCAATACCCATTCTAGAGAAATTAACCTTCACTATCACATTAACAAGATCAGATGACATGACAGATACCTAACCCAATGTATACCCCATTTCTGGAATAGGCTGCCCTTACCTATCAAACTATTTCCCTAGCAGCTTTGTAAACCATTTGGAATGACTGGATGGGTGACCACAAATTTTAACCAGTAATATATAGAAAAAGTCTACTTAATGGAGGGCATTGTTGGCTTCCCACCAGTTCTAGGTGATATGGCTGAGTTTACTGATGGTCTTTTTTGACTGCAAGCTTATTAATAATCTATGAACCTATGAACATAATATTGTTAAACTACTATTTTTTTAAAACTGATGAAACTGGTCTCAACGTTATTGACGTTACTGACAGAGCCATAGTTGTCTCATTTAGTGCCTTGTGCTAGTCCCTGATCTGGCACCCCATTTATTCAGCCCTTCAGCTGAAGAGCAAACAAACATAAAAAGGTTGTCTTCTACTTTTTTTAAACTACAGCAAGCCAATTGCTACATTTCTACCAATTGGCTTTTTGATTTGTTACAACTTGACACCCAAGAAGAGCTAGAGCTCTGAAGTATATTGCTGACAGAGAAAAAGGAATACAGAAACTACACTTCCTGATCACAACCTGCAACACCTTGCACTGAAGATGGTTGCCTTCTTCATCCCACATTTGCTGGGCCTCTGGATACTGGTCCTGTCAGATTAGTCCTTACATATAATAGACAAACTCACTGCATGAAGGACATAGTTAAGAAATACTGGCACATTCTGCAGTTCTGTGATGGAAAATGTTCTCGCACATGTACCCCTATAGTCTTATAGCAATTCTGATAATTTAAAGTGACAGTTGTGTTACAAAAACATGAAATATGGGTTGAATAATTCAGTGAACCAGAAAAGGCAACACTAAATCTTCTTGTTAATGTTAGTTCTATATGTTTCTTTATAAACAACAGCACTTTTCCTGTTACTCATTAAAAAAACATGCATTGAATATATATGCGAACTGTTATGCAAAGAATGTTATTTACTTAGCAATGTGCATAGCCACTATGTTGCTACATCTAATAGGAAATGTAAAGAAAGAATTACTGAACATCCTTTAGATATTTTAATGAAACCAAAGCCACAAATGCCAGTACACCAACCACACTAGTAAAGAAAACACAACCGTGCACAACAAATTTACACCATAAATACATGTGGAAGCCACATCTAACAAATCCTTTATTGGAATGCTCACAGCAACAACTATACTAATCAATCAGACCAAATACACCCATTAGCTAACAGAAGTCTGCAAATATAAAAAAACACAGAGACAATAGTTAATCACTTTCATCTTATAATACATGAAGACTTAATCAGAACTAAATTGACATGGGTTTGAATTAATTACATCTTTAATTCAATATAATGACAAAAATGTTAATTGTTTATTTGTAGAAGTAAATTTCCTCAATTTGAAACTTAAAACAATTTGTTATTTTGGTGCTATGAAGGCTCCTACAATAATCTTTTTTATTAAAGTTGATTCATATTGTGAACAAGTATAAAAAGGGTAAAAAAAAAAAAGTCAAAAGAGATACTAAGCAGTATAGCATGAAGCAGGCATACCCTCTGGAAAACTGTTCTAGCAAGAATTTCAGTAGCATCAGTGATCCAACTACTGGTGGTTCCAACTCAGGGGTTCACTGTTGGGAGCAGAACCTCTGTCAGGGTGATGACACCTTAAGTAATGTTATCCATTCTGAACATGTTAGCACTTTGGAATGCCCTTTATAATTTCCAATTTACACAGGCTGGCGAGGATAACAGACAGAATGTGTCCTCAGGAAGGAACATTACAACAAGGGCGGAACATGAACAAAAGGGGCAGAAGGAGATGGAAAAGACAAACATAGTACAATTAAGTAACCATGGGTTAAGAGTGTCAAAAGAATGATGACAGGAAGGTTTTGAAGTGGATAATAATAGTATTCATATTACCCATTATAGTTCTCATATTTTCACGTATAGCCATTTAGATATTTCCCTTGATCACTTTGTTCTTTTTGACAAGGGCTTTTTCTTTGCCCCCAGCAAACATTTTGATGTGGCTGGTAATATTCTTGAATTAAAACTATTTTCCAGCAAGTTACATTTTGCTGTGTTGTTTGGGGACAGGAAAAATTTACAGTCAAATTACTGGTCAACATGAATATATTCAACCCAGTGGTACACTCTTTAATTCAGATTTTTGAAAGAGCATGCATGATAGACATTTCTAATAACTGTTGTTATGAGGGAAAATTTTGGAAACATAATCTAACTAAAGTAGAGTCTCATCTTTTGTGCTCCTTGATGGCTAACAAATCTCTATGCATTATGAAACCAGATAATGGTGTAGAGGTTTTTATATTCGACTGTATTGACTATTCTAGTGTCATTTACATTATGCTCCAGGATAATAATATTTATAGTTTAATGTCCATGAATTAAATCGATATAGCCTGTAGGATCATTGACTTCTTCTTTGAGGACAATTAACTGCAAAGGAAAATTACTGATAATCTTTTTGAACATTTCGGGAATCCCAGCTCAGTGATACTGGCAATTTCTTTTGATTGTTAAAGTTCATAAAAACATCCTATAACCATCCTTTAGACCCATAGTTTCAGTAAGACTTATTCCCTGGTGATATATATTGATAGAAAATTAAAGCCCTTAGTTAGTGAAGTTTATCATATTCTTAAGGATTCATGGTATTTTCTGGGAAGGATTAAGAATAACTTGTGACAGGGTTTTTTATTTCTTACCATTGATCTTATGGTTTTACTTACAGTCTCAAAGAAGAGGGTATAAAACATTTTCAAGAAACTCTCATTACTTGTAAATTTTTTTCTAGTAATGATATTAATTTTACTGTGGAGCTACACATATTTTGAAGGGGAAATTTACAGACAAACCACAGGAGTTGCCATGAGGGCAGCTTGTGCTGCAGTGTAAGTGAACCTGGTTTTGCTTAGTTAGGAAAGAAAACACATTTTCCTTTCAAAATATTTTTAATATTGTGATTTATATTTTCATTTTTAGACAATATATTCATTTTGTGGAATGGGTCAAGAGGATACAGTAGTAGAGCTTATTAGTTATACAGAATAGAGTTACTTAGATTTACAGACAAAGTTGATGACAGGAAGTTAATTTATATTGATCTGACCATTGCAAAGATAGTGTTTTTTTAATCCAGCATATATAGGAAACTAACTTTTAGCAATAATTATTTACACTACAAAATTTTCACATTTTATCTATGAAAAAGTCTTATTAAAAGTCAGTTCATATGATTGGCTAGAATGATTTCTGACAATAATACTTCTGAAGCAGAATGTAGAAAACTAGAATTAATGTTTATCAACAGGGGGTTATCCATTGAAGTTGCTGGTGGACATTTCCGCACAATTATCAAGAGATAGGTTAACTAAATCTTACACTCTTCACCAATGGAGTACAACACAAAGATGAATGTTCACAACAGCACGACAAACATTTTAGTAAATCATTAGTTTTACAGTACAGTAGAGTGGCTTCACCCATAAAAGAGACAGTCAAAAACAACTGGAGTATTTTAGGGTGAATGGTACTATTTATCAAACGTTAGGTGAACAACCAATATTTGTATACAAAACAGTTAGGAATTGAAGGCTTTGTTTGAATAGAAAGGAAAAACTTTTTTAAAGGGCATGAACACGTGTGGTATATGTAATCAGTGCCCCTATATATATATATATATATATATATATATATATATATATATATATATATGTATATATATATATACACACACACACACACACACATACATATATATATATATATATATATATATATATATATATATATATATATATATATATATATACATATATATATATATATATATATATATATATATATATATATATTAATTGGGGAAACATTAAATTTGGATTATAATGGCCACACTCACTTTTCTTACAGAAAGGTAACTATGGTAGTAGATGTCTGGTTTATACAAAGTGTTACACATGCACCAGTTTCTGTACTGAGAAAACTGAAAGAACTTTGAGGAGACAAATATTTGAGCATTATTATGACATTAGGTGAAAGAAACTTAATAACACACTTGTTGTGCATATAGAAAATTGTGAACATTTTAAGAAATTTGTATTTGGTGTTGTTGAAATATTACCTATTGACCCAAGGGGTGTTACTTGGGAAAGTAAACTGGAATATAGGGAATTATTTTGATAATTTAAATTGGATGCAACTACTGCCCCCATTTGTCTTTAAACTCAGGACAGCTAAACTATGATGTTGATTTTTTTTTTGTACATAAATATTTTTATTTCATATGCTATATATTTTATATTGGTATATACAAGTTTAAACATAAATATTTAAAATCTTAGTAACTTTTATGATAGTGATCTCATTTTATGACTTGAAGTTTTGTATGAGTTTGTGAGGTCAACATTTTTATGCTTTTAAGGTGATTTGATATGATGAACCAATACATATGCAATAGTTTTAAACATTTAGAACATTGCATACAATATAGCTGGTGTTCTTTCCCTTTAAGATTTATACCTGGTTAAGGTGTTTTGGCACCAAGAGAGGCTATTTAAAGATTTAGATTTTTTTGACAATTTAGTTCTGATGAAGTCTTAATATGTTGTAAGAAAAAAGCACTTAACTATTGCCTTTATTGTTATGTTTATGAAGTTCTGCTAGCTAATTTGGTCAGAGCAATTAGTATAGCTGTTGCTATTAGCATTCCAATAAGGGGGTTATCAGATGTGTTTACCACTGGTCCATTGTGGTATTGAATTCTTGTGCACAATCGTGATTTGGTTACTATGTTTTAAGGAATGGTTTAAATAGCCAAGCAAGCTCAAAACCCATTTTAAAAACAGATCATTAATGCATTAAGTGATCACTGCATTTAAGAGCTCAGTTGTTATAATCACAGGACTGCAACTAAGTTCTGTTAAAATGTTTTGTCATCCTATATTCTGATTTTAATTTACTTGAAGAATCATCGGATAAGCTGTGAAAGCTGGTGAAGTTTTTGTTTAATCTATTTTAAATAAAGTGTAGCTGCCCTTCTACCCACTTTTTTGCCATTCTAAATCCTTCCATTAGCTCTGTTATATCATTCACTGCTACACCTTACTGTTGTGCCATTGCAAATATAAACTTATATTCTTGGATACACACCAGTTTGGCTTTGTAAAAGGCAGGTCCTACTTCAAACCAGTTTTTTATCATCCTCCTGTGTGGAAACAAGTTAGAGGCCTTTCTAAAGTCCTGGAAGAACATAGTTGTTGGTAATTTCTTGTTAAGTTCATTTGTAAACAAGTCACAAAATTAGATCTGACTTGATTGATACCTTCCTCTGACCAGAAACCCATGTTGGTTGTTGTGCTATAAATTGCTGCCCTCTACTAATGTTTTTATAACTTTTCATTTTGATACTCTCTATAACTTTCCCTTTCATTGCTGATAAACTTACCAGCCTGTGGTTCTACATATTTTCCTTCTCCCCATCTGGTAAAAGGATACCACAGATGCTATTTTTCTTTCCTTAGGTACTTCTTCAGTAACCACTTATCTGTTGCAGGTCTCCATTATGGGGTTTGCTAGTGCTCCTGTCAAATTCCTTCAGACTCTGTGAGATACATTATCCAGTCTTTGGGCCGTATCATCCATAAATTAATTTAGTTATTTAGCAGCATTTGTTTACTGGGAAAGTCCAACCAGGCTCAAGGCTGCTATTCAGCAAAGGCCTGAGGAGAAAAAATAAACTATCTTGAACATTAAGTACCAGTAAGGAGAGATACTGCAGTACCAAAATACCATATTTGCACTGTTTGTATTATAGACATGGCTACATGCCTTAAACAATTAACAAGAGAGAAAAGAGTAAGATATGTGTGAACAATCAACAGCATAAGGAGAGACACTGACATACAGTGTAGCCCATCACTGACATTAGTTCTAGGTTTAAGGTTATATAAGCATTTGTAGATGAGTGATTTGACTGCTGTAGGTGGGTAAGTGAAATGCAAGGAGTAGGTGGTTATAAGGTATGGAGAAATGTGGGTAAGTGGATGCTGGGATACTGAGCTGTCAGCTAGAAGAGCATATAGTCGAGTACAGTTAATAGGTGCCAATATATTGAGGTGAAAGATAGAAGAACTTATTGAAGTAAGTAAGTTTTATGATGTAGCTGGGAGAGAAAGTTCAGCGGATTTTAATAGTTTATAGTTCCATGTCCATCTGGCCCTGGTTATATTGCTATCTGTCTACAGTTATCCCCTTGCTTTTTTACCTCCCTACTGTAATGGCATAGTTCCCTAATATTCCTTTATGAAGTTTGCAGTAGAATAATTATGCAGATCTTCTGCTTTTTCCCTGCATTCTGTGAGCCCCTCCCTTTATAGTTCAGCTTTTCCATTTCTGTCCCTCACAATCTGCTTTTTATGTACCTAAAAACTCTTTATTTCCTATTTTTGATCCCCTGTCTTTCAGCTTTCACCCCTATTAACCTTACTGATGTTGCTGCCCTTCTGTTTGCTTCTGTGATCTATGCCTTTTCTACGTCTCCCTCCCTCTGATCACCTTAATTGCTATTCTGTGAAGCCATGTTGGCCTTCCTCTTACCTTGCTTCTCCCTCACTTTGCTTTCAGTATTGTGACTTGTCCTTGACTCAGTCCAGTGAAGTATAATTCCTTCTCATACTCTGCTCATCACCTCTTGCAGGAGTAGTATCCTTACCCCCTCACACACTTCATTCCTTGGTTTTTGTCCCTTTCACTCTCTCCTTTTGCTTCTAAATCAATCTGCCAGCTCACTCTGTTCCTCAAAGTTAGCTGCCAAGGCAGTTAGTCTTGTTAGGCAGTCTGTGGAGAATCAGCTGAACAATAGGTGATGTCATTTGAATGTTCATGGTTACTAGGTGATTATAATCTATAATCTAGGTGATTATTTGAACAGCTGATTGACAGGAAAAAGAACTTTTTCAAACAGCTGACTGTTATATTTTAAAATAATACAGTTGAGACTGTTAACCTGGACTATATAAAAGAATCTGCTGCAGTTAGTTAAGAACAGCATCAGTTAGTGAAGAGTTGCAGTTAGTTATAGTGCTGTGCAGTGCGTACCCTGGAAAAAGGACTCACTAAAAACTGTAGGCCTGTTTTTGCCTTGCTGTTATGTTTTAGATTAGATCAGGGAGAGTATTCCCTAGTTATATTAGGAGAATGTAGTTATTTAGAGAGAGTTTTCTAAGATGATGGACTTCTATCCTACAGTTTAATTTTATATTTCTGGTGATTAAATTCTGGTGTTTATTGAAAGTTATTGATTTACATTCTTGCAATCATTTTACATATTATTAAATGTTTTTCATTACTTTATTGTGGCTGGACAATCAGTGTGTTCTTTAGAGATTAGAGAGTGCTTATACCCATTTGATACTCCCCAGGTCACTTTCGATGCCTGGATGCTTCTGATCATAGCTATCATTTATTCTGATATTTCATTTTTAATAATTGATCACTTTTAAAGGGTGTGTAGACCTATCTAACTCTGGTGGCAGTGTTGCTATTTATATTGGGGAGGGGACACAGCTGGATATCTGTGTCAGGCTTCCCATAAGTGTTTGTGTGTGTGAGATTTAAAGTTATTTTGAGTGTGAGTGAGTCAGAGTTTTTAAACTGGAACACATTGCTCTTAAATGTATGATAAGGGAGTACATTTGGGGTGGACAGAGGTATACAGACCAGTTCCAGGAAATAGAGCATGTTCCTGTTGTACTCTTAAGGAATATTGTGGAATTTTACTCTTGTGTGCTCTGGTGTTTTCTATGACACTCCCACACTGGAGTTAGTGGTGAGGATTGAGGCTCCTTAATTACTGACCCAGGTTTTAAATAGGGGACCGTCACATTATTGTTAGCAATCTGGTGGGATATTAGCCGGACATCAAATTTATTTGTAGCAGTCCAGTTGGATATTAACTGGACGTCACATGCTGTTTCTGTATTTCTTTTGACCTTCTCTACTGCTTAAGCACACACTCCCTCTTCTTCTGAATTCAAGATTTACAATAGCTGATTTTAAATATTCTGAAGGAGAATCCACATTCTCAGAAATGTAAAATATCTCCTGGAGTTTATCATGTGACTCTTGTGCCTGGACACCAGCCTCTGATTGTACTAGATATTCTCTATTAATATTTATCTTGATTATGAAGAGAGAGCTGAAGTGGTTTGTCATTGCATTCAGATTCCTGTGAACTGATCCCATTCTGACTAGGACAGCAATAAATCTTGCATGGACTGAGACCAGTTATTCTTCAGATTGTTTATCTATCCTTGATATTTTTTCCCATCATTTTAAAAGACCTTAACTAACTGTATTCTGAAGAAGCCATCATTAAATCTGGACTCTCTAATAAAAAAAGTCAATGTGCAGATGTTTTCCAGTTAAACATCTTACAGTGTCATTCAAGCATGTCAGTCTGGTTTGAAATTTATGCTCAGTACTAACACAAGCCGTGTTCAAGTTGGTAACGATCTCCTTAAATATTAGAGATCTTTGGTTATGGTTAATTCTGGCCATGCTTGCTTTCATAGTTACATCTGACAGGGTATACCACAGTATCCTGACTGAACAGCTTTATGATTACTATAGTTTCTGTGGCATCACCTGAACTGGTTTGCATTTTATCTTTCAGGCCAATCCCAGAGAGTGATGCCTCACTTAAATCCATACAGCTGCTGTCATCTGTATTAAAGGATGCTACAGTGTTCTGTCTTGCCTCTGTTATTGTTCACTGTGTATATGCTGCCCCTTAGGTAGATTGTTAGAGAGAGAGGTATTGCTTACCAATCTTATGTGTTTAATATTCATCTTTATTCTTCCTCCTCTCAGGAATTTGTACATATCACTTTACATCTATTTCATATTCCAATACTTTCTTCTGTTATTATCTATGGGGAAATAGATGGAATAGAATGGAATTTGCTTCACAAGTCCATGGTCTGGGCATTATTCTTAGTGATAGGCTGACACTGTAAGGCCATGTGGCAGTATTCAAAGTAACTTTCCATTTCGCAGTGTAAAGTTTTCACTATAATGTGATTCCTGTTACTATCAATGCTTTGTAGAAAAATACGTTTGTATATGCATGTTTATAACAATCATTCATTCTCCTCTGAAGTTTAGTCAATAGTTTGGTGCTTCATTATAGTGACTTTTACGGGAGGGGGGGTCATTTACATTTCTTTTCCTGTACACCTAATGATTTTCTAGTCTGTTAAATGCGGAAAAGCTACTCAACTCTTTCAGATAGATGATAGCATGTTAGCAGAAGTCAACAGTATAATATCTGAACAGTGTGTCTCCGTATGAATTATCAGATCTTGCTATCCTTATAATTGCTCTTAGTGAAGAAAAAAGGGTATGGAGAGGGTGATATAGTTCTATAATTTCAAAAGCAGAGTGCTTTGGGCTTGTTCACAAGAAGGTAAGCAGACTACCAAGGAAGCAGTGTGCTTTGGGTTTGTACACAAGAAGGTATGTGCACTATGAAGGAAGCAGAGTGCTTTGGGTTTGTACACAAGAAGTTATGTGCACTACTCAGGAAGCAGAGTGCTTTGAGTTTGTACACAAGAAGGTATGTGCACTACTAATGAAGCAGAGTGCTTTGTGTTTGTACACAAGAAGGTATGTGCACTACTAAGGAAGCAGAGTGCTTTGGGTTTGTACACAAGAAGGTATGTGCACTACTAAGGAAGCAGAGTGCTTTGCGTTTGTACACAAGAAGGTATGTCCACTACTAAGAAAGCAGAGTGCTTAGGGTTTGTACACAAAAAGGTATGTGCGCTATTAAGGAAGCAGAGAGCTTTGGGTTTGTACACAAGAAGGTATGTCCACTACTAAGGAAGCAGAGTGCTTTGGGTTTGTACACAAGAAGGTATGTGCACTATGAAGGAAGCAGAGTGCTTTGAGTTTGTACACAAGAAGGTATGTGCACTACTAATGAAGCAGAGTGCTTTGTGTTTGTACACAAGAAGGTATGTGCACTACTAAGGAAGCAGAGTGCTTTGGGTTTGTACACAAGAAGGTATGTGCACTACTAAGGAAGCAGAGTGCTTTGGGTTTGTACAAAATAAGGTATGTGCACTACTAAGGAAGCAGAGTGCTTTGGGTGTACACAAGAAGGTATGTGCACTACTAAGGAAGCAGAGTACTTTGGGTTTGTACACAAGAAGGTATGTGCACTATGAAGGAAGCAGAGTGCTTTGGGTTTGTACACAAGAAGGTACATGCACTACTCAGGAAGCAGAGTGCTTTGGGTTCGAACACAAGAAGGTATGTGCACTACTAAGGAAGCAGAGTACTTTGGGTTCGTCCACAAGAAGGTATGTGCACTAATAAGGAAGCAGAGTGCTTTGGGTTCATACTCAAGAAGGTATGTGCACTACTAATTAAGCAGAGTGCTTTGGGTTTGTACACAAGAAGGTAAGTTCACTACTAAGGAAGCAGAGTGCTTTGGGTTTCTACACAAGAAGGTACGTGCACTACTAAGGAAGCAGAGTGCTTTGGGTTTGTACACAAGAAGGTGTGTGCACTACTAAGGAAGCAGAGTGCTTTGGGTTTGTACACAAAGGTGTGTGCACTACTAAGGAAGCAGAATGCTTTGGGTTTGTGCACAAGAAGGTATGTGCACTACTAAGAAAGCAGAGTGCTTTTGGTTTGTACACAAGAAGGTTTGTGCACTACTAAGGACGCAGAGTGCCTTGGGATTGTACACAAGAAGGTATGTGCACTACTAAGGAAGCAGAGTACCTTGGGATTGTACACAAGAAGGTATGTACACTACTAAGGAAGCAGAGTGCCTTGGGTTTGTACACAAGAAGGTATGTGCACTACTAAGGAAGCAGAGTGCCTTGGGTTTGTACACAAGAAGGTATGTGCACTACTAAGGCAGCAGAGTGCCTTGGGTTTGTTCACAAGAAGGTTTGTGCACTACTAAGGAAGCAGACTGCTTTGGGTTTGTACACAAGAAGGTCTGTGCACTACTAAGGAAGCTGAGTGCCTTGGGATTGTACACAAGAAGGTATGTGCACTACTAAGGAGGAAGTAAAAGAAGGAGAAGGCAGATCTTCAAGCACAGTAGTGTTATAATGAGTCCGTTTCCTACAAACAATGATGATTTTAGCAGTCATGTAATAATGTTGTTTGAGTTTTCTTATAATAAAAGGTGCAATTGTAGTGTAAATAAAGCATTCATAGGACAGTTCTGAGTGGCTGAGAGTGAAATATTGATTTAGCTCTGGCTGTTCAGATTAGGTAGTACCAAATTCTGTAAAGAATTAATGCAGTAATACTGAAACATTTGATGGAGGAGAGAAAGATGGCTTTAGATATTTGAGTTTAGAGAACTAGAGATTTAAAGCACTAGCTTCTGTCTTGATTTTTGCTTTACAAGCATAGGCATTTTGTAGTGACTTGAACAGAGTAAGACTGAGTTGCCTTTGGTGGCATGAATATGAGGTGAGATTGATGGAGACGTTTTGCTGGCATAAAAAATGTGCCTTGTAGTTTTCATCTATAGTTTGATGTTTTACAGAGCGCAAGAGTGCTGCTTCTCCTGTATGCTGGGTAATATGTATCTAATATAACGTATATGCATATTGGATAATATGATTATTCAGTAGTCAGACGTAAGACTGACATAAAGGCTGAACTGTATGGGGCCTAATATAGATTCCTGGGGAACCCCTTGCTGACAATGAACACATTTGAAACTTCTCGGTCCCATGTAAAATAATTTTTCTAGTAGACAAGTAGATGTACTACCCCTCTTTTAGGAGGGAATGCAAATGAAGATCAGTAAGTCTGTTTATGAATCCTTTGTGGCTTATTGTGTCGAAGGCTTTGGGAAGGTTGAAAAATAAACCTGTCACAACTTCTTCAGAATAATTTTTGTCTTTTTAAGTTTGTTGAAGTTAAAGTGACTGCAGTTACTGATTGCATTTTCTGAAAGCCATACCATGAGGTGGAAAGTAAATTGAAGTCTGGTTAATATACGAGTTAGTGATCATCTGTTTGTTCAAGTGTTTTTCAAAGTATGTTTAATAGAAACAAGCCTGTAAGTATGGGGTTCAGTTGAGGTGCCATGTATGTGGAGAAGAAATATTTGAGACTTTTTCAAATGGAAGGTCCTAAGCTTTTCATAGACAGCTGTTTATGAGATTAATTACAGGGGTTGAAAGCGACCATATAACCAATCTATACATTTTGTGAGCAAGCAGTCAGAACCCTTTGACCCTCATTGCTTAGATTTGTCTAGAATATTTTATACTGGGATTAAGTTTACCTCAGTTAGCCAGAACTGATATTAAGGTTAGGTTATTGATTTCAATAAAGGTGGGGAAGGTGGTGTAGAAATGGTAGGCATGGCAATTGCAAAGTAATTTACTAATTCTGTGGTTGCTTAATAATTAGCATTGGGGATGGTAATGAACTTACATTGATAGCAGGTTTTAATATTTTGTCTAGTACATATTAAAAATCTTTGTATTAGCTGTTTGATGGGTTTATGTTCTCAAAGTAACTATTTTCGCATTTTTGACAGCTAAGATTTATTCTTTAGGTATTTGGATTGATCTATAAAATTCCTCGAGATGCTTGTGATGTATTTCACCCATGCCATGTTTCTCTAAATTATAATTTTATTAGGTCTTTTGTCATCAGGGACCAAGATGAACATTTGATTTGAACTGTTTTCAGTGCAGCCAAGCTGTTTAAAATTCTAGTTGTTTCATCAATGGATGGTAGTAATTGTTTTGATTTTCAATTTATTTGCATTAACTGGTTGAGAAACAAAACAAGTGACTTTGTTGTAAAAAAAGGTCATATTTTTGGCACAGAGAAAACACTTTCTAAAGGTGCTAACCCCCTCCATGTCAAAGACATAGACAGCAGCCTGATCGAAAACCCCACATCATTTAGGTTCCTTGGCATTTGGCTCGACAAGTTTCTTAAATTCCAAGACCACATTGAGAAAGTCATATCCAAAGTAACTATTTTCTAGTCTGGGCCCAAAAGATAACTCATTTCCTCTCTCAACCTGCTAGAGCAGTCTTAGGAAAAGTTCTCTTGATCACACAACTAGAATATGGCCCACCCATTCACCACTGCTTAAAAAAACAGTACTAGCTTAAAATCACTTTCTAATAAAATTTGCCATTTCATCAACAAATTCCTTTAGCATGAACATCATTGCAACATGTTGGAAAAGACAAGTTGGCTTTCTATTCAAGACAATTGACACTCCTTCTTGGCTCCCTTTTCTTCCAACTCCTGTGGCAAGGCACACAACCCCCCCCCCCCGCCATCTATGAGATGAACTGCATCCAACCCTCACTACAACTTAAGAAGCCAATCCACTAATTGCCGTGGTCTCCTGACTTTATCCACTGAACTTCATTTCACAGACCACAGCTTCTCTGTTCTTGCTCCTAAACTGTAGCAGTGATTGCCACCTGATCTTATCAAAGTCATAGAACAAAAATGTACAAAAGTTCAGACTTCAGTTCAAACAATATCTAACCAAACAATATAAGTGCAAGTGTCAAAACGTTACTCCTAGAAAACCTTCATTGCTTAATCTCCTAACCTCTTCAACATATAGACTCACACTCCCTGCTGCCCCGCATGCCCCTTCCATTCCCTGCTTATATATCTAATATCCCCTTCTTGTGTTATTAACTCTTCTTTTGCAACTTTTAATATTCTACAATTTCTGACCTTTTCACTGCTAAAACTTTTCTCCATGCATGTATATAGTTTAGCTGGACTGTATTTACCTCACCTATAACACCAGCATTATGCATTATATACTTCTGATCCTATTTCTTTTAATTTTTTTTTGTTGATATGTGTATATTTTTTTACATCTATGTTAAGTTATGCCACTATATTGTATAATTTAGTTATACCTTTAATCTTACTTTAATTGCTATGTATGTAACCTAGGATGATTGTAATGATATAAACTGTATCTAATTTTGTTTAGCAGGGTGGAGCACTGATCAAATTTGACAAACTACAGGTTGTTGGCTATCTAGGGGTTTTACTGATTTGTACTATATTCAAATAGAAAAAGTCACATGGTAATCATTGATGGAAGCAGCAAGGATGCCAGTTTTGGATACCAGCCGCGAACCCAACATGCTGGCTCTGTTTTAGTTATCTAATGACATGAGTAAGTGGGTATGTTAGATGGGTTAGACCACTGACCAATATCTGACTGCTGTTTTGTTGAATAGTAGGTGAGTCTAATTTTTTTTTACCAGCTCATATAACTCTAGAATTTGTATCTGACAGGAGCCAGTTCAGTGTTTATTCAGAACAGATTACAAATTTGTAGGTGGAATATATGAAAATAAAGCTTTGAAATATTTATGTGGTCCTTCTCTGTTTAAGGCCTAGGGCAGTGAGTACCTCACACACACACACACACAATGTAATTTAGTCAGTCTTTCGTGAGTATGGCAGCATTATCTAAATCTATGTAGGATCTGTTCTGCATGAGGACATTATATCTCTTAGGTAAAATCTCCAGGTATTTGGTGTGGCCCTTTAGACATGTCTTTTTATTTACTGCTTTCTATTCCCTTTATCAACTCCAAGTATGATACTTTGACTTGTGTATCAATGTATTTTATTTCAATTACTTTACATTTAAGTAGGCTATTGAGAAATAAAATTATATTCATCTGACTAAATGGTAATTTCATAACGGCATTATGATAATTATTAGGGACACCATTATGCATGCTGCCTCATTTCTGTTTGATACTTCATTCTCTGATAATTTGCATTATCCTTTTCTGAGCAAGTGATCTTTCTTTCTAGGATTTTCAGGCATATCCTAGGTATGAAATATTCTGCAGTAACCTTATGTTTACTTCTATGTAAACCGCATGAGTCCTGCTACTATGGGGCTTTGACCAGAGAGGTCAGTGTACTTAAAAAAAAAAATCTCATGTTATTTTGCTGCCTGTTTTTTTTTTAAAACCTGTTTCTAGAACTTTCCTTTTTGCAAATATGATAATGATATACTCTTGGGCAATACTTTGTAGAATACACAAAGTAGTTCAATCAGTGTAGTTTTCCTTAACTTATAGGTTCAGTGAACTTATTAATGTATTTAAACAGGTGTGTGAGGCAGTTTATGTGTTGTACAAACAGTACACTAGATAAAAACGACAACGTGCACTGTATAAACAACCTCTGTATTTTGCTGCAGCTATCTTGCAAATTACTAGTCTTCCTAGAATGACACAGCTAACAAAATTAAAACAAACATAAATATTAATACATTTTGCTCTGATAAACAGAGTTGATCATGACAATACACTTAGCATATCTCTAGTCAGTTTTTGAAGATGCTTTATTTTAATATATTGAAAAGAGATGGAATGTGAGAAGATAAGGATGGGAAAACAAAGGACGTAGAAGGTAGCAGGGTCTCACTCGGACATACTTCGATCAGATCAATGTACCTACATTGGCAACATAAAAAAATTCATTTTAAATAATAACATGCTTGATAGAGAGTATAAAGTTGTTTTCAGTATGAATATATTGATCTTTTACTATGACTATAATAACCTAAACAGAAATACAAACTCAGAGACTATGTTGTTCACAGAAAACATGCATAGACTAGAAAATGCCTAACAGTAATATTAGTGTTTTTGCAGTAAATGTGTTTGACTAGATCAGGACAAAAGGAAAAGAGGGTGGAAGACGCAACTAAGACTAAAGCCATAAACAAGACTTGTCATACCCAAATTAAATTTTCAAATGTTGAAGTAACAAAGTGTCAGAAGATGTGGAAGGTGGTGGCTGTAATTCAAACTGAACCAAATTAATAATTATCTCAATGCTAGTATGGGCCCAGCTCCTTGACAGCTTCTAAGATAAGTTCTAGAAAACAGGGCAACTGAGGTTCTTGGAACCATTCACTTGCATCCAAGTTAATGTAATACATTTCACTGCAGTATCAGTATTAAACCTCAGTTAACTGTGAACATCAGAGTCTGGCATAGTGTTAGTAAATCAAAAACTGGAAATAATCGGCATCTTATCTAATGTAAGGTCTGACCCCATACCAACTGTAACAGTATCATTGACTCACATTAGTGTGCTTTTAGATCTATGTTCAGTACCCATACATGTCCTGCTCAAGATTTCAATGATTTCCTTAATGCTAGAGATTTTGGGTTGTACTCAGTTCTGGTCCTGCTTACTATCAAGGCTATGTCTGACATAGAGCACCTCAGTAGAATGATATTTTTAGTAGATGTAGTTAGCCATGGTGCAGGGCTTGATTTGACACATTTTATTCATATAGGGATTAGGCTGTTCATAAGATTTAAAAAAGGTTTATTAAATTGTGAGATGGTGGCAACAAGTGATCTGGATTTTAATGTGTTCCAGTTATATTGGGTTAGATAAAGTTGTCTTTGTTGACTGTTGTTGTAATATGTAACTGGTTATTAATTATGTTTTGCATTGGGTACTGTAGTTTCTGACTCCATAGGTAGGAAGGTGGTCACTTACTATGTCTGGCAGACATCCAAATATTTGAATTATGTTAGGTTTGTTGGTAAGGATCCATTCTAAAGTTGTGTCTATCAGACGTTTTATTGCTTCTTGTCGTAGAGATAATTAGTTGCAGTGGTGCCTCATGATACTGGACTGCAGGACTGCAGCCCTCCCAGCTGTAAAGCAAAAAAAAAAAAAAAAAAATCCCCAGCTGTTAAACCAAAATAAAAAAAAAATCCCGAAGCTCTATGCATGCGTGCTCAGAAACTTGAATCCGGACTGCTGTTTAACCATTCCAGATTTGGAAACAAGGCAGCAGTCTACAGATGCCCCAGAAGTCTATGTGGATTACAACCACATAGACTGGAAGGGGATTGGACTGCAAGGTCTGCAGTCTGTACATGCTCAGAATGAGCTGAGGCAGCACACTCATGCATGGCACATTCTGGCGCCATGAAACAGGAACTGCTGCAATTTTTAACTCAGGAGAACTGGCTTATTTATTCTGTAGACTTTGAATTTATTCCAGCACTGAGAAACAGGAGCTGCCGTGGACTTTTGAGGATGGGAAACTTGCTTATTTTGTGAATGGAGCTGGATTTACTCAGGTACTGGTGGGTGTGTGTGTGTGTGTGTGTGTGTGTGTGTGTGTGTGTGTGTGTGTGTGTGTGTGTGTGTGTGTGTGTGTAATGCCCCAGTTAACTATAACTGGTGGCTAGAGTGAGTAATTCAGCCTCAAACCCTCAATCTTGGATGTAAGGAAGCAAGAGCCTGAATTCCCTACCCACCACCACTTGTAAAAAGCATTCAGATTTTTGCCTCATATTTTTGTTCTGTTCTGTTCTGTTCCTCATAAAATCTGTGGTTTTCTGGGTTTTGAATTCACTAAAGAATGACAGACATTTGAATTTCAGACTTCATTTTCTTCAGAAAATACATGGTAACATGAAACAATTTTATTCTAGCAATTTTTTAAGTTTATAAGATCAATATTTGAAATTTGTCCCTATTTTTGGGGCTGTATTCCCCCGTTATTGGCTTTGTGCAGGTTTTTTTTTTTTGTGCTAAGAGGTTGACATATATGGTAAGAACTGATTTCACTGAATATGTTTGGGGGCTGTATTTCCCCATTATTGGCTTTGTCCAGGTGTTTTGTGCTAAGACATTGAGAGCTATGGTGAGATCTGAATTCACTAAATTATAGCTATTTAAGTTTCAGTCTTCCTGTCTTTCAAGAAACAGCTGATTTGGCATAGTGGTATGTTGCTCTGACTGTAGTGCACAGAGCCTGTGTTCAAGACTTGGCAGTGAAATGCATGGTGGTAGCACATCATTTTATTCTAGCAACTTTCCAAGGTTATACAAGCAATATTTAAAATGTGTCCCTAATTTTGGGCTTTTGCCCTCCACCCCAATAAATTATGGCTTTTTCCAGATTTCTTGTGCTCATGTGCTACAAAGTTGAGAAGATACAGTTGAGAGTCGAGTGGATTTTACAAGGAGCTAAGAGCAACAGGGGAAGAGAAGTTTGCTGCTGCTTATAATGTTAATGGCACAACAGGTAGTGTACTTGCTTTCGATGTAGAAGACTGTAGGTTCTATTCCCACAGTATGTAGATGCATTACTGTACTGTGTTGTACTTTTAAAGGGGGTGGATGCTGCAGTCCTGAGAATGTCCTCTTTGGTGAAGATACCTAGTAACTATCAATTTGTTGTCAGTTTGCCATCCATTCCCTATTGCAATTACTAGCTTATCATTTTTTTAATATAACATGGGCAATTTATTCCTCAAGGGCAACATGCACTTTATTTGTAGATGAAACAATGAAATATAAACTTGTCTGCTAGCAGCAACCTCTTCATTAGTTACAGATCTCTTTAATGTGGAATTATTAAGATGACTTTTACTTCTGTAGAGATTGTGCACATTTACTGATACTGATGGATTTTAGAAGTTTGAGTGGACCTTTATGATGAAAATGTTCTGAAATGGGCAGTTTTGTCATTACTGGTACATGCATTTTATTTCATTATTTACTGGAAAGATGTTCAAAACAATAAATTTAAAATGTCCTCTAAGAACTGTATTGTATTATATAAAGAATATAATTTAATATAATCAGGAAGGTGTATCAAAGAACACATGTATGTTTTGTGTGCAAGGGGCATATTATTTGAAAACAACCCAAATTTAATCCTTATCTGCCACTTGGCAGATATATTTTCTTTGAATGTGGGTTGCAATGCTGTTTCAATGAATGAGAGTTTCAAGGGCAGAAAAGTTTTAATGCTATGTCTATTTTCATTGTGAGACTGCATTGCTTTGTTTAGCAGATGTCTATTAGTGTTTGTGCTGTAAAATGTAAAATAAAACTTTTAAATGAAATCCAAATCATCGTAGAAGTAAAGCAGTATGCATATTACAGTGTTTATGGTAAATAGGGTGAAATAGCCAAGTAATGGGACATTGGAATTGCTGCAGGCGGGAGGCCCCATTCGGCCATGATTTTGTGATGGGGGAAGGGTGGCAAACTCAAAGACAGCCCCGGCTGAACTATACCTTTCCACTGTCCAGATTTTCACAGAATGATTTTTGCTTCTTATTTTTTGTTTGTTCTTCAGAAAATTTGTGGTTTTCTGGCAAACCATTTAGGAATGAAATCACTAAATAATGACAAACATTGAGTTTCAGACTTCATACCCTTCAGAAAAATGCATGCTAAAGCAAGACCTGTTATTCTGTCAACTAAGTTTATACAAGAGGAATTTTTAGTACTGTCTGTATGTTCCCCCAATATATTTGGACTTGTCCAGATTTCCTGCATTAAGAGGTTGAGAATTACGCACAAATAAATCACTTTATAGAATTAGGTATATGCAAACCTCTCAACTGTCCCCAACTTTGGCTCAAAATGTTGCTCTCCCCCTAATAATCCATCCACAAAATTGAAATTTTGGAAGAAAATGTGGACAGTTTACAATTAATAAATAATTGTAATGAGCAGAGTTATAGAGTACTTTTATTTCAGAAATGCATGTAGATTCTCTTATTTTGTCAGCTGCTCAACTTAACAGTACTAATATTGAAAAATGTCCCTTCTTTGACAGGTTCCCAGGTGTATTGTGTGGCTATTTTATATTTTTGCAGTATACTTTTGGTCCATTATTCATAAAGCTGTGGTTTTCTGGCAAATTAGTGGGAAATCATTAAAGAGTGACGTTAGAAAATAATGACAAGCATTTGAGTTTCAGATTTCATACATTTCAGAAAATTCATAATAATGCAAGACCTACTTTTCTATTATCTTTCTAACTTTATAAGAGCAATATTTAAAAATTGTCCTTATTTTTTGGCCTTTGTCCCACTTCTATTTATGGCTTTGTCCAGATTTCTTGCTCTGAGGTTGAGAGAAATGGCAAATGTGTCAGGGCCATCACCGTCAGCCAGAGACATTTCAAATTGTGACATACTTGTTGCACCCAACTCCCTCATGTAGTGACTGTGGATGTGTCCAAGCAAGGCAAGGAGCAGTTATTCAGTGTAATTGTGCTGAGTATACCCCCATCCAAGATAGACACAAGTACTACAGTGGCTTTTCATCTGTCCTTGATTTTGCAGAATGTTCCGGTTTTCTGTCATATTTTTATACTGTTGATTTATGCTTCTTATTATTGAGAAAATGCATGCTGTTGCAGTACCTGTTGCTCTGTGTTTAAGTAGCAATGCTTTAATGACCATCAGGTAAGCTTGTCTGAGATTGTAAGATCCAATTAAACTTTAATAAGCATACTGTTAAAGAATTACCAACATTGAAAGCCTTTTTGTTGTTGCCAAGCAGGGAATATTTACATAACTAGATAACATATAGGCCTTAGGTAGTGAAATGCATATGACAGTATTTATAATGATGGACAGGATTACAGTATTTTTAGAAACTCATTATATTTGTTGGAGACTTGCAAATCATCTTTGCAGGCTTTACCCATAAACTAAACAGAATGGCAACCTATCATGTGTAGTCCATAACCTGTGCAGTAATCCTTTAAGCAATTTATCTTGAGCTTGTTTCTTATTTGCTGTTCATGTTTTACTTTGATCACATTTCCCCCATGAAATAAGTAGATAGTTGTTGTCAGGCAGCAGGTCTGTTTTGGATAAGAAACATTTTTACAAGTGGGGGTATCACAGAGTTTGCTACTTTCAGCATGTTACCTGGTACTTTTATAAAGCTATATATAAATTATAATTAGAACTGCAGTGCAAGGAGAAGTGGTTTGAGTTGAGTGCCGCTTGTTTTTTTTATACTTGATTTTGACTGGCATTCCAGTAATGTATTTAAAAAGTAATTTATTTTTTTCATGCATCGCAACCTTTTTGTTCCCATCATGATATTAAGTAAACTGTCATGAAGCCAATGCATTGAAATATTTTTTTTTCTTCTACACTTCATTTTGTCTTGATTGGACTCTCATAATGACGGTTTGGCATCCAGGGCAGCATATTTAATTAAAGTCACAGTTTTTGTGGTTTTGAGCATAGCCCCACCCCTTTCTAGTTGGTCACACCCCTTCTCATTGGTCCCACCCATTCAACTGTCTCCTGCAGTCCCCTTTTAGTTTGAAGTCACTATCCACTGCTGATTAGCTGTGTAATTGGTACACATTTATAAGTAAATCAGTTTTCACAGAGCATTGTTATCACTCAGCTGTCGGTTTATGTTGAGGCCACCAAGTATAATAGTTTCTTGTAGAATATGATGAGATATCCAGTGGAGCATATCTTCTGCTGTTGAAATGTTATAAGGTAGAATATGTGAGATGAGATATACAGAGCCCTTCTATTGATTTTGAGGAGATTTATGAGGAATTAACATTGTTAATTTTGGGAACTGTAGGGGGATTGTTTTTTTTTTTTTTTTTCGAAATAGTTTTTGTACATAATGAAAACACCACTAGCAAATTTATTTTTCCTATCAAGCATGAGCGTATTAAATCCCAGGCAGAGGGGCACTTCATTATTTAATATATCTTTCTTTAACTAGGCTTCAATAGTAACTAGTATATCTTGGATTTTGTTACATATACTTCTGACATTCATGTTTAGGAGCAGGAGTATGGATTCAGAAGTAGAAAGGGGAGCAGATCTAAAATCATATGCAGGCTTGGTTACTAGACTGTTCTTTAGTGTGACTTGTGTTGGGGTTAATGCCATGACTGAGTCTCTGCCTGGAATAATTGTGCATAAAGGTTTAGAGACATTTACATTTTAGCTTAGGTTTTACTGTAAATATTGTTGGCATAGTCTTTGACTTGATGTTTCTGTAGTACAAGATAACAGAGAAGGTTAGGTCATATGTTGTGGGGGATTTGATTTGAATTATGGTTAGTAAATGTGGGTTATCAGTGGTAGTATTTATTGGTATGAGAGAGGTAAGAGTAACACACTTAATCATGTCAGGTTGTTTGCTCCCAACATTACATTAAAAGCTTATGTTTGATACTAAGACTACTCCTAGCTGTTCCACCTATAGAAAACCTAGTGCTTTTGCACCGACGCTGCCAGCACATGTAGATTTATTTGTAAAAGCTTGTGAAAAAGAGCGTAGTGATACCTTAAGCCTTTCTCATAGCAAGGATTTCTATAATATGAATAACTCTGAGAGGAGAGCACTACAACATTTACAAACTTTGCAGTCTGTAGCTAATAGGCCAATGGACAAGGGAGGTGCAATAGTTGTGCTTAATTGGACTGACTATATGATAGTTATGTCTGTTTTACTGGAAGATGAAGAAATTTATCTTCAGATTAATGAGACTTTACGTAAAAAAATTTTAGCAATATTCATGATTGTTTATATGAGTGCTTGATGAGTAGATTTATCAATGAACAATTTTATAATTTTTTAAATGTTGATAATCCAGTTATACCCATTATCATGGGGTTGCCAAAGATTCATAAGTCCGTTATTAAGCCACCAATGAGACCTATAGTAGCTGGGGAAGGCTGGGCCACTGAACCACTTTCAATGTATGTTGAGAATAAGTTGAAACATTTAGTGGCACAGATACTCACCATATTGAAGGGACACTATGCAGTTCTTAAATGGTTTGAATAGACATATTATTGCTGTTACCTCCAGTTGCTATATATTAGTTACTCTGGAGGTGAAAAATGTATTTACCTTTATTCACAACACCTATGGTATAGAGGCATTGAGAGAGTTATTAACTTCTGAACAAATGTATGACAATGACATAGTTTATTTGTTATGTACTTTTCTCGAGTTAATCCTAGAAAATAATGTATTCATGTTTGATGGAAGATTATACTTGCAGAATTGGGATGTTGGTATGGGCACCCCATGTGCAAATACATATGCGAACCTAGTCATGCATCTCTTCACTTCAACATATTTTGAGTGAGTGAAATTTTACAGAAGTTTTGTTGATGACATCTTTATGTTATGGGAAGGGGATGTAGATTTATTACATGACTTTATTCAGTACATAGAATCTACTACAGATTTTTTAAGATTTATAGTAAATAGTTCATATGATGAAATTGAATTTTTAGATGTGTTGATTAGGAAAACAGCAAACAACACACTTATAACATATTTATACCGCAAACCATGTTGGAGGAATAGTTTACTATGTAACGGAATTGTGCATCTCGGGCATATCTTTCCTAACATAGTTGAGTCAATACAAGAGGGTGTCTACTATATGTAGAGAAGATGATAAGTTTCAAAGGGAAGTCACCAATTTGTCTGAATTATTTAAAGACAGGGGTTATAATACATATGGTAAATACTGTACAAAATTAAATTTTATCTACAAGGTCAAATAGTGGCGACAATTTTTCATCTCAAGTATCAGGAAATCTTAGAAGGAGTGTAGGTGGGTCATGATATCCTTTAATACTAAATATACCAGTGACATTAGTATTATAAGGAAAATCATGGATAAGAATTGCCATTTCCTTACTATGGATTCACGAACAGCAGAAATAATGGGGAATAAGCCTACATAGGTATACAAAAACTGTCACAATTTGAAACTATTGTTATGTGACAGTAAACAACATACTGACAGTCAGTATGAAAGAGTAGGCACCTTTCCATGTGAGTGATGCAGCATTTGTAGTTATATTACAAAAGAACAAGACTGAGTATACACAAATGCATTTTATTTTTAAGCCCAGATTTTATACTGACTGTAACACCATGTATGTGGTTTATTTGGCTACCTGTAACCACTACTCATGTTTCTATATAGGTAAAACCATATAGAAGCTATGATACAGGGTAAACAGGTACCTATATGAAATAAGGACTTAGAACATTAATAATGCTTTGGCAAAGCATATTTTAGACTATCCAGAACACAAATTTAGTTTCAGATTTATGCAATGTTTACAACATAATATGACGGGAGGAGACCAAAACAATCAGTTAGAATAAATGGAACTAAAATGGATTTTTAGATTACAGGCTTACATGTTTCCTGGATTAATGCTAGTATCAGTATTAAGCCTGTCCTGCAAGAGTGGAGGCTTAGAACAAGCCTTTTCTATTCACATGGCTGTTAGATTACATTGTCAAAACCCTTTTGATTGGCTGTTTTTAGTTATAAATATGTTGCATTTTGCTTAGTATTGTGATCTGATGAAGCATAGTAATATGCAAAAGCTCTCATCCTTTTTTGTATTTTAATAAAGAAGCTACCGATGTTGTGGTTGTTCTGCTGGTTTTTTACTTACAACATTCATGTTTAGGAGCAGGAGTATGGATTCAGAAGTAGAAAGGGGAACAGATCTAAAACCATTTGCAGGCTTGGTTACTAGTTTGTTCTTTAGTGTGACTTGGGCTGGGGTTAATGCTATGACTGAGTCTCTGGCTGGAATAATTGTACATAAATGTGTAGAGACATTTACATTTTAGCTTAGGTTTTACTGTGAATATTGTTGGCAAAGTCTTTGACTTGATGTTTCTGTAGTACAAGATGACAAAGAAGGTAGAATGGTAAAGGTTAGGTGATATGTTGTGGGAGATTTGATTTGAATTATGGTTAGTAAGTGATAGTAGTTATTGGTATGAGAGAGTTATGATAGCTGGTGAAGTGGGTTTGTCCAGTAAGTACACAAAGTAGAAGATCATGGATAGAAGCATCGTCAGTTGTGGTGATAACAGACTGAGATTAAAACTGGTAAGTATTATATGAGGGGAGATTGATGGAATGAACAGAAGGAGGAGTATTGCTAAAGACATCCTTAGCTCTACTGTCAAGAGGAGGGCTCAGAAGGAGAAGATAAAGTGCAGAAGAGTATTGGAGGGAGAAAGGGTGTCTTATTTGATGCTAAATATTACACAGTAATTGGGAATAGGGAATAGAACAAAGAGTCATTTGATAATAGTAGTAAAGTAGTTTAGGGAGGTATAGGGATTAGGTGTCACAAGTGATAGATGGAGATGAGTAGTATAATGCTGGCTTATGGTGATGTGGGTGGAAACTGGGGGTACAGTAGGGGAGCAAAGCATAGTATAGCATAGCAAAACTGTGCATGCCAGGAAGTATCCAACCTGAGAGGCCCTTTACTGCAGGAAGCAATAATTTATAGCTGTTGCTGAGACATCAGCATGAAAACACAATGTCAAGTAGACTTTCTTTCAGTTACTGAAAGCAGAGACCAGGAAGCTAGGGGGAGGATGTAACTGGTTTTGACAGTGTAATCTAATGGCCATGCGAATGGAAAGTGATAATTATGTTAGCGGTCCTTAGATTATAAGGACTGGCTCCTTGAAGGTATGGCATAACTACTTTCTAGCACAGAGAAAGAAACATCTGACTACATTGCATTAATATACAGTGAGGCTTTTCCTGTTAGACTTTCTTACTTTACACAACAAGTAATCCCAGTTAGCTGCTGCTTACAGCTACAGCTCTCACTTGAGACAGTTCTCAGAGGTATAATGTGCTGTACTGCTGTTTTGAGTGACCGAGCATATGATCTGATGTCCTCAGGCTTCTGCATGATAACAAATTATCTTAGCAGGCTGGTGCCCAGAGGCAAAGCTGCAAAACAGTCAGAACTGTTGAACATGGAAACACAGAAATGGACTTTATATGTTATCATGTAATGCCATTTGACACTATAAATTCAAGGTTATATTCATAAAATGACCTTGCGTTTTTGTTTTAAACAGTATGATTATGTTATCCAAAAGTCCTAATGCATGTTTTTACATGGTCAATTAGGCTGAGTTGCATTCTGAATTTGAGAGTGCTGGAAGGGAAGGAGCTATAACCTGGTTTATTTTACAAACTCATCTTCAGCATCAGTTTGGATGCATAGGTTTATTTTTTAATTTTGACTTTATTAAATGGAGTTTGTTGATTTTTGAATTACTTTAATATAAATGGCATTTACCTTTCAGATTCATTAGTTTGATGTTAATAAGTATTTACAAGCAATGTTTGCAATTCACATTCTGGTGTCTCACAGACAAGCTAGCTATAGACTGATTTAGAGTTACAGATGTTGCAAATTTAAGCAATAACCAATGCCTGGGGGTGGGTAACGCTGGATTCACCCACAGTTGGTGTGGTTTGGTTATGAGGGCGAATCCCGAGTGACCAAACAAAGACAACCGTGGGTAAATCCAGCATTACCCACACCCAGAAGTGGGTTATTGCTATTATACAATGATATTATTTAAGAAAAAAATACTTATTTTCTTAAATAATGGCATTGTATAATGACTCAGTGCTGCCCTTCCACAGCTGTCCGGTATCCTGGGGCAGTTCTGATGTACTGCGCATGCATATGCTTATACAATACATCAGAGCTGTGTGTAGAGGAAGCAATGAAGAAAGGAAGATCTCCGTTCCCTTTTTTAAAGCTGTCTCACTATGTTAAACGAGTTTAACATACCGAGACAGCTTTAAAAAAAGCAACGGAGAAAGGAAGATCCTTGCTTTTTTTAAGATATCTCGCTACGTTAAACCTGTTTAACATAGTGAAATTACAGCAATGGAGCTCTTCGTTCTCTGTTGCTGTCTAATACAAAAAAAAGTAAAGAAATCCGGGCGACCGGACCTTTTTCCATTAGTATAAGTCGGATTTACAATGGGCACGCTGAACAATCAGCGTGCACATTTTGGAATATTAATGGGGGGGTCATTGTATAATTAATCATAATTTATTGTTCAATATTTGTTATTTAAGCTTATTCTTTTATTTTTTACGTATTCATCTCCAGAATAAATTATTTCTTGAGTGTTTATATTAAGTCTATATTGCCTATTTAAAACTATTTATAGCTGCAGGTTTACAATTTACTTTGTTTAACAGACTCTGTGACTGTACATTCATTTAGATTTATAGACTATGCAAATTTAATTTCTGAATTACTAAGTTGCAGAGTTATTACAAAGCTGCTAACAGTACTTCAGACCTTTAATATAGCAGTCCCCTTCATATTTGTATTTATATTTATATTTGTATTTACATTTATATGTATATTTATGTTTAATATCCCGATAAAATTACCAAACTGCTCCTTAAATTTGCCTCTAACCCACAATGTAAGTTCATTCCAAAACTTCAGGATACAATGAGTAATATATCTATCTCTTATTACAGTTCTGTTTTTAACTAGTTTAAAAATAGATCTCCTATGTCTTATTCCAGGATATTGGCCTTTCAGATTTAAGCCTAAATCAACCTTCAGCTCATTTGCAGAAAAGTGAGAGGCAAACTGTGTTTGACTTTCAGAACCACAGCAAAGTATACTATACAGATTAATTTGTTTATGTCTCAGCAATATGCCTTTGAACTAATTAAACTGATGCACGGTCAGTTCATGATTAGGAACAAAACATTAAATTATACTCAATGATGGATCTTATTAAAGGTGCAAAAATTGCTCTTAGGATATTTGGTTGTCTAGTATCAACTGTTCTTAATATTAATTCTATCTTTCTTAAAGCTTTTACTTTAACATCTTGTATAAGAAATTTAAATGTATGATTGTTACATAAAATTGTACTATGATTTCTAATCTGCTTAACAGTTTCAAGTTTTTTTTTCCATCATTATCCTTAATTTCTGATAATCATCAAATTGTATTACTTTACATTTATTATGATTGAATTTAAGGCCCATTATGTCTGCCCATTCATAGAGCACATCCAAGTACCCATTTAAATCATCTGCATCATCAGAATTATTTATTTCTGTCACACCTTACCACCCTCAGCATATTTACATGCCAAAAGTTTTCTGGAGGCAGGTAGTCTTGGAAACCCAGTGTTAAATAAGGGTCTATATCACATAGTTGAAGTCTTATAACTTCAAGCATGTAATGTTTGAACCGTTATGTTCGAAGTTAAAAAGCTTTGACTATGGATTAAAAAAAAAAAAAAACGGAAAACAAAATAAACTGTCTTAAGCAGGGGGTCAAGCCCTCCTGCACCCCCACACCCCTGCTACGTAAATATACCAAATCTGAGATCGCACCCCATTGAACAAAATGGGAACCTCCGCTTATGGAGATTTCCATTGAAACACTCAAACTTCTACAAATTCGAACTTATGGTCTTGACCATATGAGGTTTGAACTTGTAAAAGTTTGACTACGTGATAGGAACCCATTAAATAATATTGGACCCAACACTAACCCTTGAGGAATAACTCTTCTGACTAACAACCTGCCGATGATAAACTGTTATATTTAACACACTGTTTATGGTCTGACAGACAATTAACAATTCAGTTTACTATATTATGATTTATATTTAGTCTTTCTGGACACAGTCCAACTTGTCACCAAAGATTTTGACATGTTATTACATTAACAACAATATAAACTACCACATCCATTTTCCCATGATCCCTCATAGTGGTATTTTTTATCATAGGGCATAGACTGACAAACCAAAGTCAATTTTTCCTTAAAAATCCATATTGTGTATCATCAATGATTGGTTAAAAAAAAAAAAAAAAAAATATATATATATATATATATATATATATATATATATATATATATATATATAAATATCATATCAATTAAATATTGTAATATGCATCTCTGAAAACATTTTTGCAATGATTGATGTAAGACTTATTGGTCTGTAATATGCTATAATTTTTATCTCCTCCATTAAAAATGGGGGCAATAGCAGAGCTTTCCCAGTCTTTAGATACCCATCCTTTCAACAGAAAATTATTCAAAATTTTAAATAAAAAGAAAACTAAATTGATAGAAATTTCATTTATAAATCGCCATGAAATAAGAGCTGGGCCCACTTAAACCATTTTTAAATCTGTACTTGGTACTTTTTAACATCCTCCATTGCTATTTTAGGAACATCATTTACATTATTGGTATTAACTTTATGTATGTCCTTTGGATTATTCAAACTATTCATTAAATAGTTCTGCCATTAAATATTTTTAAGTAACAATTTTGGACTTGTATAATATACTGTTTATTGGTATGCATATACTTAACAAACGTCTTTTTATTATCAGCAATGTAAATTAATGAATCCTGTTTCAGCCTCTTGGTAATGCTATTCAAGCATTTTTTATTGAATGTTGTATGATATGTTACATACTGATTATATTACTTTAAACCTATTATTTAGTTTTTGCTTACTAAACTTTTGTAGTAACCTATAATTTCATCAAACTTATTTAGCTTTTTTTATTTCTTTATTTTTTTACTTATTTACTTACGTATTCACATTTGTTGACCAGGAAGGTCAGATTGGACCAAAAACTCTTTCCAGTACAAGCGGGGGGGGGGGGGGGGGGGTGGTTCCAAACAAATATTATACAATGATGGGTCATTGTTATTCTAACATTAGACAGCCCAACCAGCATGCCCTTTGTAAGTCAAGCATATACCAATAGAAAAAGTCCTGTCACTAAACTACCACTGAGCAGCCAGATTTCTTCTATTGATATAAGCTGTGGAGGCATACCTCTCAACTATACAGATTTTCAGAGAATACCCTGATTTTTGCCTCATATTTTTGGTCCGTTCTTCATAAAATTTGTGACAAATCGCTGAGGAGTGAAGTCACTAAATAATGCCATGGATTTGAGTTTCAGACTTTATATCCTTCAGACTAGCACATATCCTGTAATTCCAGCAGCTTTCTAACTTTACAAGAACAACATTTACAATCTGTCCCTATTGTGGGGCCTTTGTCCCCACATTATTTAAGGTTTTGTCCATATTTGTTGAGAAAAATCAGGTACATTCTACAAAATTAAAGAAACATAAATGTACCTGATTTTCCTTGTATTTATGCACTGTCTTAGCAAGCTATCATAGTTTTGATCTGTAAGGTTTTATAGTAAAAAAAAAAAAGAGAGAGATAAGAGAGATTATTTTTTTCTTGATTCTACTGAACAGCACTGATGTACTGTACAAGTGTGAGAAGTCCCATATGCGTGCACATTACATCAACAATTGCAGAATAACAGGAAACAACATGGAGGAACACTACAGCACCATTATACAGACATTATTTAGGAAAGGTAAGCAATTTCTTTCTTAAATAATGTAATTGTATATTAGCAATAACCAACTCATAGGTATGAGTATATTAGGGTTACCCATGGGTGGCTTTCTTTAATCACTTGGAGTTCACCCTCATGATCAAACTACACCAACTGTGGGTAAATCCTCATATACCTACACCCACTCATTGATTATTGTTTAATTTTACAATGTTATACATTAATACAAGGAATGCAAATAACATAGGATAACAATTGCAGTACAGAGACATAGGATTAAACAAAAGCTTTCAGTGAAATGCATAATTATAATTGAAATCCTGGCAATATTGTATGAACCTACATTAACATCCATTGGATAAACATACGTTACATTACAATGAAGTAGTAAGCATTTGCGAGTAGTAAAATTGGGTATTTGCCAAAAATCAAGTTGAGGTAAAAGAGAGAAAGTCCTGCATATAGAAGTGGTCCAATGAGAGAGAGGCATGGTAGATGATTAGTACTTAGATGAACTTTTAAGAATGAGAAATGCCATAAGACAGACCTGTATTTTGAAACATAATGGAGGTTAGAAGGCAGAAAATTGCATATAGAGGCATTGGGATGCAGGTAAATACTATGAAACAAATTAAACAGTAGCTTTTGGTGCTTACAGTTATGATATTAGCCTCAAGTTGGGTAGGAGCACAGCTATAAGTTATTTAGGCATTGTTTAGGTTGCTTTTTTGAAAAACTTTTAATTTTTTTCAACCTGCTTTAAGTGAGTGGTAGGGACTTCCAAAATTTATCAACATTGCAGAGTAGAGTGAGTGATCAGCAGTATTATTAGATTTGGTGGTGAGTAAGAGCATAGTTGCCTGGCTAGTTAATAATAGCTTATGGCGTTTTGTAGTGCCGGAAAGTTTACTGGTTTATATATATTAGGTCATGGGCAAATAGTACTTGTGAGTAGGCACAATATTATGAGATCTCTAGCCAGTCTATTATTAAGGCAATGCAGTAGTGACATTTTGAAGTTAGATTGGTGGTAAATCTAGCAACCTTGTTGTAACAGCTGTCTAGCTTCTTTTTTGGTTGTTATGAAGGTTAGTCAGGATGGAGAAGGCATAAAAAAGAGATGGTAATAACTAGATTAATGCAATGATTTTTCTAGTGCTGTCAATATAATAGTACTTACTTTATAATAAACCAAACTGCTGGTGTTTCTTAGCTTGCATAATGTGTTTATCAAATTTGAGTTATTCTTCTATTGTGACTCCCAGTAGCTTTGATTGTTTTACTATTTCTATTCTGGTATTATTATTATTATTATTATTATTATTATTATTATTATTATTATTATTATTATTACTACTACTACTATTACTTGTTTTTTGTCTGAGAAATGTTTTTGGGAGAATAGTATTCTTTTTTAGGATTTTGAAGAAGGTGTGATTTTCTTATTCACGTGTCAGTGGATGAAAAGGAGTCCTAGGTGAGATCATTAGGTTTTGACATGATTAGGTTACATTATACAAAAATTGCATTAAGCTTGTGTATTTAGCTGTGCAAATTCCTTTATAAAGATGTGAATATAGTGAAAGGACCCCATGGACCACAGATATTCAAGGATATAAGCTCACAAATTTTTATTGAATAAACACTTAATGAATTACCCCATTTTCATCCTTGTGTGTCAGGACTTCATCAGATATGACATGACACTCCCCACACATGTAATACATATACACAGAAAATATTTAATACAAAATTGAAAAACTGAAAAATTGAAAATCAGTTGCCTAATTTTACATAAATTAAATGAATTGATTACGCATGTAAAAGCCTTTCAATAAAACCAGTTCTTTACTTGGACCTACACATTTGAAATAATAGAACCTAATCTTTTAAAAATGTACCATAGTGTAAAATGGTAATATACATTTTTCTTAAACAAATGACTCATCATAAAATATACTTCACTTATATATCCAAATATGTAAGCAGAAAACGATTTATAACATAAAAAGATTTTGTGTACATCACTGCCATCAAGTGGGTAAAAAACAGTTATTCTCTATAAATATCAATATAAAGGAACCCCATAAGGGATCATAGTAAATACTATTTTAAAAGCAAAAAAAAAAAATAATAAACTATATATATATATATATATATATATATATATATATATATATATATATACATGTATATGTCTGTAAACAACCTAAAACTATGAGTATTATTCTAACAGGCAACTGAAAAAACAAGGATCATTCTAAACACATTTACAATTTCCAGTAATAGTTCCTTAATAACTAAAAAATAAGGATTCAGGTAAAACACTATTCTAAAGTCTAGCTGCCCTCAATTTTAACAAAGGGGCCAGGGAATCCTGGTCATACTGGCTTCCAGAATTAATTGCTAATAAACCTCTTTGTATTCTATTCTGGTTTCCCACGGGCAACCTCTAGGATCCTGGGCTCTTTCTTCTAGAATAAAAAAAATAATAAATTAGCCTTGGAACATTGTAGGGTATGTTTGTATAATACATTCCTCTCATCCTGAATCTGTATTATCATGCAAGTATTCATATATTCTTTTTATGAACTGACGTATGGTATTCCATATGCAGAATGCATTGCATCCTGTGCACTCTACTAAAAACACCCCCCACACTGTTACAATTATAATAAGTTATACGCTGTATTCTTCTGTTCATCACCTGGCTATATACAGATTCCCTGTTAGCTATGAAGGGCCACTGGGCACTTGCCCCACATTTCAATATACCAAGTTTCTTTGTTTTTCTTTTCCCAATGGGCTTCTGCTCTAATAACTCTTTAATATTCTACCACTTTTTTAAAAACAAATTTAAGCGGATCCTTACTAATGTTTTTCCAAGTCAGAAAAAAACATCAAATTGTTAAAAGAGAGAGGGGAGTTGATTTTCCAATTTTTTGTTATACCTTTTCTTGAAACTGCAAGAATTGGCCATAATATGTGTACTTGAGTTTTTGGTATAACCTCTGGAACCGGCACATTAAATAAAATAAAAGAATCAGAAATCATACACTTGTCATTCCATAGGGTCTTACAGAAATGTCTTAATTCATTCCAAAATAAAGATAGCATTTACAAGTAACAATCATAAGATACCAATCAGCATTTTCAGCATCGCATCTCCAACATCGCATATCCTTTTTTTTTTTTTTTTTTTTTATACAAATCTTGGCAATTGTAAGTGGTGTTAAGTAACATCTATGGAGAACTTTCCAGGTGTATATTTTCTAATGGGGAAGATTGTTGTTTTACCTACAAAACTTTGGAAAAGTTTTTTTTTTTATTATTGGTAGTAAATTCTTTTTTATTTTGGTAGAGTAGTTCCAGTATGAGGCATCAATCAAATTAAAGTCTGGTCTAATGGTTTTGTAGATTATAGATACAAATGAGGTGCCTCTTAGTGATCCTTTAGTAATATTATACATTAACTCCAAAATTTTAGGTGTATTATTTCCATGGATTTCCAAAGACAATATAGTTTTATTGTGAAAAAAATTCCCTACAAACTTGTATCTCAACCCAATTACTATTATTTAGGTTATATCTGGTGATTAAATAATTAGGTGAATGAATTTTATTTGTAGACAAACATTGATTCCTGTAGGGTAAATTTCCTTCTTTAAATTCACACATTTTATTGAGATCAAATTAGATTAAGCATTCATTGGTGTAAGCAATTAGAAAGACAGATGTTAGTAGGCTTTTAATTGAATGATTAGAATGGGTAAATCTTTTAAAGTTCATTAGTATGTGATTAATAAACAAGCAGGATTCTAATTTCTGTTTATCTTGTATATATATCTTTAATGCCCATCATACCTCTCAACCTCTTAAATCAAGAAATCTGGACAAAGCCATAAACAAAAGAGGGACAAAGGCCCAAAAAATAGAGACAATTTTTAAATATTCAAACAACAGCAGACAAGATGTATATATAAAAACAACAAAGACTATCAGTGAGTCCCAGCTCTACCTTCCAATAAAAAATTTATTTCGTTGAACAGTTCTTTCTCTAGCGCCTCGGCCAACAGCCTTTACAGAGTAAAACAGTAAAACTCATAAAACACTTGCAATATATACAAAAAAACAAGTAATTAATCAATTATATAATTAAACTATCAAGTCACATATATTAGATATATTTAAAGTCATAGTCTTAAACAAGACATTGCCAGTTACATTCTCTGTTCATTCCATATGGATGTAAAGTCCCAAATTTCATAATCAGAATGCATTCCTTTTGTCTTAACATATTTTTTTGCCTATCAACATCATTATAATATAATGGAACATGTTCCAAAACAGACACTTTTATATTCTCAATATTTCCATGATGTACAGAATTAAAATGTTCAGCAATAGGACTAGTAGTTTTATTATTTTTAACATCTCTAATATGTTCTTTTATCCTATCTGCCAACATTCTTTTTGTTTCTCCAATATAATATTTATTACAATCACAAAATATAACATAAACAACACCTTTGCTTATACATGTATATTTAGCTTTTGTAACAAAAATTTTACCATTTATTTTATTCACTTCATTTACAACATGTTTGCATATGGCACACTTTCCACAAGGGAATGTTCCCAGATTCTGCACAACATTTAATCCATTAATGCAGGGCTTTTTATAAATACTACGTATCAAAAAGTCCTGTATACTTTTCCCCTTTCTATATGATGTCATTAGTTTTATATTTTTTAATGATGCTACATCTTTTTTAATAAAGTTCCAATATTCCATAATCATTTTATTACCAATTATAGAGAAGTTAGTGTACTTTGTAACAAAAAACATTCTCTCCTGGTCAGTCACATATTTATTGCTACCTTCATAGTTATTTTGTCTAATAGTGCCTTTACTCTGTTTAAAGGCTCTATATAAACTATTTTCTACATTATCTGGGTTATACCCTCTAATTTTAAATATCTCGGCCACTTTATAGGCCTCCCTATAAGCCATATCAATATCAGAATTAAGTCTTTTTATTCTCAAAAATTCCCCATAGGGGATAGCTGACAATGTATGGGGGGGATGGCAACTATCTCCCCACATTTTCCAGCTTATTTCATCAAATTTTCTATGAATGCTGGTATGTATGGGAAAGCCATTATTGCCCTTAAGCGAGATATCCAAAAAATTAACCTGATTTCCCTGCTGTACATCACTAAATTTTATGCCAAATCTGTTGTTATTTAATTCATCAATGAAATTATCTGATGTATCCTGGTCACCATGACAGATGAAAATTAAGTCATCAATAAATCTGTAATATCTTAGAACATTATTTTGAAAGAAAGGCAACCTATAAAGATGTTCATTTTCAAATAGCCCCATAAACAGGTTAGCATAGGCTGGCGCAAACGCTGCCCCCATAGCAGTACCTGTAACTTGTCTATAAACAGTGCCATTAAATTCAAAAAAATTATTTTTTAAGCAGAATTCTACCAATTCCAAAATATAATATGTTTTAGGGCTATCATTCAAAAAAAATTTTATGGCTTCCAAGCCCAAAGTGTGTGAAATATTGGTGTAGAGACTCTCTACATCCACCGTAATAAAGTACATGTTTTCGCCCCAGTATATATCCTTTATTTTCCCTAGAAAATCATATGAGTCCTGTATATAGGAAGGTAATAACAGAACTTTCTTTATCAGTATTTCATGTAACATGATGCAAAGATTATAAGTAAAGTATCCAAAAGCTGACACAATAGGCCGACCAGGTGGTCGGTTCAGATCTTTATGAATTTTGGGTAGGCAAAAGAATTTTGCAATTTTTCTGTTCTTCGCATTTATTTTTCTATTTATATCCATTTGACTCAGATAGTAATTTTTAAATATTGCTCTTACAAACTTAGCAGATCAAATAACAGGTTTTCCATTAGCATGAATTTTCTGAAAGGTCTGAAGTCTGAAACTCAAATGTCTGCCATTATTTTCTAACTTTAATCTTTAATGACTTGCCATTAATTTGCCAGAAAACCACAAATTTATGAAAAACAGACTAAAAATTTGAGGCAAAAATTTGGCCAGTCTGCAAAAGTACGTACAGTTGAGAGGTATGATGCCCATATAAAGATAGTTCTATCTAGTTTAATAAGAGGTTCAATTAATGTTTTGTTATTAACAAATAAGATTTGTTATGCATTCATTTCCAAAATGAAGTATAAGAGGGACTTATCCATTAAAAATCATGTTAAAAAAGGCAGCTTTTAACTAATAATTAATATTCAGAAAACGAATGCCTCCTTCTTCCCAGCTTGCAGAATGTCATTGTAAAGCTATCCTAGGTTTTTGGGGGTGCCAGAGAAATTTTAATAAAATGTTATTAATCTTTTTTATAATTTTCTTAAGTGGGGGAGTAATCAAGGCATGACTAATGTATATGATTTTAGGTAATAGTATAATTTTGATTAACATTAGTCGATCTTCAAATGTAAAAAGTAATCTATTTCAATTATTTATAAGCCTGATGATTGAGTTTATCAAGTTGTTATAGTTTATAGATATTGTGTCTTTAAGATTTTGATTAATGGAGATACCCAGGTGTTTAAATTGTGTGTTGTCCCAGTTAAAGTGTTTATTGTTTCTCATTCTGTTAGTGAGATTTGTGTTAATTAATAGGGTTTGGGTTTTGTTGTGATTAAAATTTAAACCTGATAAATTTTCAGATAACTCTAGAGTATTAAGTAGGTGATCTAAAGATGACTCAATATCACCACTAGTTAGTAGTAGATCATCAGCAAACATATGTATCTTTGGGGATAGGTCATTATTTAGTTCAAATCCTTTAATATGTTTATTATTTCTAATATAATTAGCCAAGGGTTCTATAGCTAGGGTGAAGATTAGTGTGGATAAGGGACAGTCTTGTTTAGTACCTTTTAAGACTTTAAAAGGAGAAGATAAATAAGAACTTATCTTTACAAAAGAAGTAGAGTCTTCATAAAGTTTTTTTGATTAAATTTAAGAAATCCGAGGAGAATTTGTATGGCTGTAATATTTTAAATATGTAAGACCAACTGAGAGAATGAAATGCTTTATCTATAGCAATACTCATTATGGTTAGTTTATTATTATAGGTTCATAGGTTCATAGGTTGATACTAGGCTATCTGCCCTAGGGCATTTATAAGCCTAGCCAGAGTGTGTTTGGCTTTCGCCACCCTTTTAGATTAGTTGACTGTGCCTCTGTATAGTAGGTCACAGAAGATAACACTTTTAAGGTTAGTTTACTGTGACTCTGTCTAGTAGGGACACAGAAGAGATCCTAGGGGTAAACCTACGATCTCCCATCCACTCATCAAGATTTCTCTTGAATAGGGTCATTGAGGAGCCCTGCCTAGCATGGATTGGGATTTTGTCCCAGAGTGAGGGGAGCCTCTGGGATATTAATCTGTCCCTCCAGCATGTCCTATTTATTTCTGTGCTGAGGTTTAAGTCCCTGGAGCATGTGGCTCTAAGGGATTTGGATTTCCTGAGGTGGAGCATGTCCATTAATTCTGGTTTGGACATGGTTTATACGTCAGGCACAGATTGCTTCTGAGTAGGCGGTAAGCAACTGAGTAAAGCTGGAGTTTCTTTAGCCTAACTGCGTAGGACATCTGTTTGAGTCCCTTGATCCTCTTGGTGAGGTACTTTTGGGTTTTTTCCAGTTGCTGCAGGTGTCGGGTAAGGTACATCCCAAATGGGGCATTGTATTCAATTATGAGCCTGATGAGTGATGAGTAGAGGGGCACAATGACCTCTATTGATCTAGATGTGAACCCTTTCATGATAAGGTGGGCTATATAGAAGGTCTTTCTAACCACTTTGGCAACGTGATTGTCAAAGGAGAGATTGCTATCTACTTGGGTCCCCAAATCCCTAATTACTTCTTCCATACTTAATGGATTACCACCTATGTGGTAATTTGTGGGCACTTTGTTTTTCCCAAAGGGGATGACTATGCACTTTTTGGCATTTAGCTTTAGGCCATGGCTCTGGCACCGGTTATCCATCTCTGTAAGACCCTTTTGGAGGATGCTTGTGTCAGTCAGTGAGTCGATTATGGCACCCAGTTTGCAGTCATCTGCGAACTTGGTCAGCCATAGTCCTCCCATGTTAGCCTGTACCTCAAAGAAATATGTACTGAACAAGAGAGGTCCCAGGACTGAGCCTTGTGGGACGCCACTTGTAACTGGTTTAGAGTCTGACATGGCACCTGCAACTCTGACCATGTGGATTCTATCCCTGAGCCAGTCTGCAACCCATCTTGTGACACAGGGGTTGATATTTAAGCTGGTGAGCTTACTTATGATGCCCGAGTGGGGTATTGTGTTGAAGGCTTTTGCGAGGTTCAAGTAGGCTGTGTGGACTACCTTCCCTTCATCTATGGCCTTGGTGACTGTTTCAAAGAAGTCGACCAGTTTCAAGAGGCAAGATCTGCCCTTAACAAAGCTGAATTGGGTAGGATCCAGTGTTTGGAGGTTCTAAATGTCTTTCTTTATGAGTTCCATGATGATACGCTCCATAGCTTTGCAGGCCAGGCTAGTCAGGCTTATAGGGCAATAGTTTCCGGGGTCCGTTGTGGCACCACCTTTGTCGAGTGGGACTACTGTTGCTGTACGCCATTCCTTGGGTACATATCCTGTAGTAAGGCTGAGATTGAACAGTGACTTTATGTGTGGGTTCAGTTCTTCTTGGAGCTCATGTAAGATGCAGCCCGGGTCACCGTCCGGTCCCATTGATGCTGTGTTTTTTGCTTTGGAGAGGGCAGCTCTCACCTGTGCATCTGTGATGTCAGGGAGGCTAAACTCTGTTGGGATAGACATTTGCTCTTTTGGGGGGGAAGGGGGGTAGAAGTTTGTACTGAACCTGTCTGCCAGGATGTTGGCAATGTCTGTGGGTTCAGTGTATTTTTTGTCATTTTGCACTAACTCAGAGCATATCTGGGAGTTGCCACCCAGGTTCCTGACATAACTAAAGAAGGCCTTGTGATTATCTTTAGCGTCTTGTGCAATTTATCTTTCGAAACTGGCCTTAGATGATTTTTTGAGGGATTGTAGTTTCTTGCTAGTACTGATTAGAGATGCCTTCCCTTTTTGGGATTTTGCTCTATCATGTAGTAGCTTCCTCCTTCTGTTGTATAGCTTATTTATGGCTGGGGTCCACCAGACAGGTCTCCTGCCTTTGGAGGAGTGAGTCTTGGTTTTATTTGGGATAGCACGATCCATGCATTCCTGTAGGTGTCCATAGAATGCATTTGTAAAGGATTCTGCAGTTTGGGCCGTATTTTCCATTGGTCCGAGGGCTTTAAAGGATTCCACTTCGGTTTTGAGAAGTGTGAAGTTTGCTTTTGAGAAGTTCTTCACCGTGGTTTCCTTGGCTGGGGGTGGGGACGGGATATGGATGTCCAGTGAGATTAATTTATAGTCAGATCTTACCAATGAGGGGTATATGGTATGGAACATAGAGTCCCCATGTTGGTGATGATCAGGTCCAATATGTTTTCCCCTCTTGTGGGAGTGGTGACCAGTTGTTCCATAGCATTTGAGTTTATAAATTCTAGGAACCATTGGGCGCAGGTGTTGGGGCTTGAGTAGTGCTCCCAGTCTATGTTTGGGTAGTTGAAGTCACCCAATATGATGGTGTTTGGAGAGGCCTTCATATTCTCCAGTGTTCTCAGGAAAGCCGAGTGGGGTTCCTGAGTTTGGGAGGGTGGTCTGTAGCAGGCTACAAACTGAAAGGCAGTTTTGCCCACTGTTAGTTGCACATGGATGGTCTTCGATGCTTCATGCAGTGCTACTAACCTGGAGGTGTGGGTATTTTTGATGAATATGGATACTCCCCCTCATTTTGTGGTTCAGTCCGAGTTTTGGGGCCGAAAAGCATGGTATGAGGTATAACCTGGTAGTGCTGGGGTGCTGTTGGGAGCCTTGAACCAGGTTTCTGTTACTGCACAGATATCAATATTCTCCATACTGAGGAGAGCCTCGAGTGCGTGCATCTTGAGGTTTAGACTTTTGGCATTGAGCAGCATTACCCTTAGTTTCTTTTTCCTTGTGTTGTCTATGGAGGTGGGTTTGTCTTTTGAGCCTTGCCTAAAAAAGGCACTATGGAAGTGGCAAGAGCCTTAGCCAGTATTCAAAAGCCCAGGGGTGACAGGTGCAAGCCGTCCCTAGCGAAGCAATGTGGCTTGTCGAGCATGTCATTCCAGGCTGACAGACACTGGATCCCCTTTGAATGACCCCAATACATTAGCCAATTGTTAAAATTGATCATTTTGTCTTTATACTGTGGCATCATTCTTGGTGAGGGTAAGATGCTACTCAAGGTCAGGGTCATACCGGCCTGAGCTACATGATCAGAGAGCTCCTCTATGTCTCTTTTCATGTAGTCCAGGGAGATACGTCTCTGGTCATTCACACCAGCATGGACAATGATGGAGTCATATTTGTACTTGCTTTGGAGTGACCTGAGTGCTTGTGTTATGTGGCGGATCCTGGCACCCGACAGGCAGCTTACAGTGACCTTCTCCTTGTTCAGCCTGGTGAGTGGGACATCAGTGTGTCTGACAATAGAGTCACCTATTACAAGTGTATTAGGTGTGCTGTTTAGCCTTAAGGGCTGTGACTGTGTGGCACACTGACTTTGTGAACTATGTGATATGTGGGTATTGTTGTGGGGTAGCGGTTGCTTGGAAGTCTGCTTTGGAGGTCTCTGCTGCTTGGGCAGAATTTTATTTAGAGCCTCTGAGTATGTTTTTGTGTGTTTATGTGTTTGGTTTGCTGTTGCGATAGGTCTATGTGAGACTGAATTTATGGTGTGTGCAGTTACCTTCTCCTCCTGACTGACTGCGCCAGTACTGGGTTGTGAGAGCTCTGCCTCCAGTTTGGCTATATAGTTGCATCTCTCACATATATTTCAGCTTGTTGGGAGGAGGAGAGGGTGGTCTGTGTACATAAGGCAGTTGTAACATTGCCCCAAGATTCCCAGATTCACCAGCTGGACTGGAGAGTAAACCTGAAACTGACTTTTGGACATGCCAGAATAGTATAAGGAACTACTTTTTGACTGATCAAAAAGGACCAATAGGGAGACAGGTACTTAAAGGGAGTATAAGAGGGTGTAGTGCTTTAGTTTATTAGTGCTTACTTATAAGATTACTTATACGAGCAGCTGCAGGGCTGTAGAATGCAAATAGAGTGCTTACTTTGAGATTTAGAACAGTTCTAAGGGAAAAAGTGAAGAGCAGACTTTGTGGAGCCAGGAATAGTTTAAGCCCGTTTAAGTGGCGCTGCCCGATGCTGCACTATGTGCAAAATCGTGCAAATGCGGGTTTTAAAGCAGGGGAAACTGAAAGAGATAGGAATTGACCCAAAACGGCCAATAAGCTACTAGTTTCAGGGCTGAGACCACTCCTCCAGGAACAGATAGGCTGCTCAAAGCTCCAAACTCTCACTGGTGAACAGAGAAGCTTCCTCCTATCCAAGTAAGGATATGGGCAACACAGGAAACTATACCACAGACCGGAATTCAGCAAAGCCTGAAATCTGGACTAATCTAGTTCAGCAAAGGCGGGAAAAGAGAATATATTTTTTGTTTGGTTTTTTTTTTTTTTTTGTATTTTTCAGAAAACAACAGAAAACACTGTAAATGCTATAAACAGGCTAGCGCACTTTAGTGTATAGCCTCAAATAGTTATACCATACAAAAACTATTTAAATTGATATAAAACAAGTGCAAAAACTGTAAAAAGCAGAAAGCAAATGCAATTTAAACTTTTTAAAGCACAGATCAGTTAGAAATTCACTTTTTAGGTGGGAAAAGGAAGTCGGAGCAAAAAAACAGAGAAAAAAATACTTAAATCTGGAGAAGTCTCTCTTGGGTCTCTCTGTTGCCTGTATCACTCTGCAGGGCACCACAAGGAGCTGTGCAGAGTTGTATACTGGCGCAAAACTGTGCAAATGCAGGTTTTAAAGCAGGGAAACTTAAAGAGATAAGAATTGACCCAAAATGGCCAATAAGCTACTAGTTTCAGGGCTGAGACCACTCCTCCAGGGACAGATAGGCTGCTCAAAGCTCCCCACTCTCACTGGTGAACAAAGAAGCTTCCTCCTACCCAAGTTAGGATATGGGCAACACAGGAACTATTCTAAAGTCCGGAATTCAGCAAAACCTGAAATCTGGACTAATCTAGTTCAGCAAAGGCGGGGAAAGAGAATCATTTTTTTTTTTTTTTTTGCTATGTCTATTAAGGATAAAAGTCATACTATATTATTGTGGACTTTCCTATTTTTTATGAATCTTGTCTGATCATCTTCTATCAAGTTGGGAATAATGGAATTAAGTCTGTTTGCTATTATGGACATAACATTTTTATAATCTATATTTAAGAGTGAGATCAGTCTATAAGATGGACAAGAAATAGGTTTTTTATCAGACTTTTATATCGGTGAGACAAGTGAGTATTTCCATGAAGGTGGGATAACAAAGTTAGTTTTGATTTCATGGAGTACATTTAACATACTTTTTAGTGTGCTATCTGGTAATATATTGTATATTTCAGGAATTAAGCCATCTAATCCTGATGCTCTATTACTTTTTAGTTTACTTACTTGGTCTTTTAATTATTTAAAATTAAAAGGTTTGTCAATTTTGTCAATGCTAGCAGAAGATAGGAAGTTTAAAACATTGTCTTTTACAATTTTTTCTAGAATTCTGCTATCATTTACAATTGGCTTAGAAGTATTCAGAGTCTCATGTTTCATAAAGTAATATAAGATATTATTTATGTCTGAAGCTATTATTTTTTCTTGTTATCTTTATATATAATTTCTTTTATGTGATTTTTTCATTTAAGTACTTAGACCTTACTGCAATTTTGTGTAAGCTTTCAGGATTAATAGAGTATGAATATAGTTTAATTTTGTCTAAGTTTACAGACTGTTTTTGATGTAGAATGCCTTGATATTCTTCATTTAGTTTATTTTATTTTGATTTATTTGGTCATTGGGTGAGAGATTTATTTTGAGATTATCCAGTTTGCTATGAATATCATTTAATTTTTTTTTGTCCCATTCTTTCTTTTTTTTGTAAGTACCAGTTTTTGATCTTTCCATATAACACAGCTTTTAAGGTATCCCATAATATTGTATCAGACACCTTGCCATTGTTATTTATTTCTATAAACTGATTTATTTCAGTTAGCAACCAGTCTTGAAAAGCTTTTATTTTTGTAATAAAGTCTCAGAATGTAGAGTTATGTTGAAAATAGTGGTGTGGGCAGATAAGTGCCATGATATGAATAATGCATTTTCTATTTTAGAGAGTAGAGAATTGATATTAGAATTTTGTCAATGTTAGTTTGTGCTCCAAACCTATATGAGCATTGGGAGAATTTTAGAGAACAGGGTAGCTTTATATGATAAATATCCTTTAAATTTCTTGAATTAATATAGTTTCTTAAGTGTCTTCTGACAGAGGAAATTCTAAAAGGTTTAATATTTGTTGTTTCATTAGGAGAAAGAAGACAATTAAAAACGTGTGCTAATATTATCTCACCCCTGGAGTGTAGGCTTATTATGTCTAAGTATTTCTTTATTGTTTTTGTACCAACACTGTGGATCCAATAAGAGTTTATAAGGGAATACTACTTTTTTTCATGTTTAACTACCACTAAGGCTAGTATTCCATCCTTATCCCTGTATGAATGTATGGTTTCTGGGGTTCTCAGACCTTTCTTCCAAAGAATTAGTACACCTCTTCTCTTGTGCTTAAATTGAGAACTGACCAATATATCATATTTTTTTAATATGAGTTTATTTAAATCCTGTGGTATTAGGTGTGTCTCTTGAAGAAATACTATATCTGTCTTATGTAAAGAAAGGTATTTGTTAATGTTTGCTCTTTGTATAGGATTATGTAGTCCATTTACATTTAAGAATAAACATTTATATGTTAGCATTGTTTAGTGTATTAGGTAATAATATGATGTTTGTAATGATTTCCTAAGGTATTCATAATATAAGTTAACAGGAGCATTTGTTATGGACAAGGTTATTGTAATAACAAAAATGCTTAGCATTATGTACAGTAATAACCTTCTTTAAGGAACCTAAGGTTCCTGGCTTAATATGTTTTATGTATAAGCCACAAGACTGGCAACTCATACTATCTAAGAGTGTTTCTCTGCTACTGCAGGTCTGTCAGTTAATTCAAAAAGAGAGAAAGGTGTTAGAAAATAATAGCATATAAAATATATGTCTAGATGTGTGTGTGTGTGTATATATATATATATATATATATATATATATATATATAATTAAAGTACGTACCTTAATATGTAATATAACAACTCTAATGAAACATTTAAAAGGGATAAGTGAAGGATGTAGAGGTTTTGGGTTTATGTATATAAATATCTCTAGAGCTAGTAATTTTATTCTATTGCTCTATACATACATACATAAATTGTAATTGGATTATGAATTACAACATGTGTCGTATGTAATTTCAATAGATGACATAGGAATGTGGGGGGCTGCGCCCACCACATACCCCCTACTTAAATATTCTCACACCGAGGTCACATTACATACAAACACACATAAAACACCACCACACAAGCTACTTTCTCTTCTCACACACATCACAGCAACAAAACACACTGACACACACCACAGCCCCTACCCAAAGCTCTTAACACACACACTTACCTGAATACATAATCATAGTGGAACTTTAGAAGTGCAAAATTCAATACCTCCGGTATTCAAGGTTTTGAATTTTGCGCTTCTAAACTTTCGCTATTATGTGGATTCGGCTTCTTGGGCATGAAATACTGAAATTCGAGATTTCAGTATTTCGAGCTTCTGAATGGAACACACACACACACACACACACACACACACACATATATATATATATATATATATATATATATATATATATATATATATATATATATATATACTTAATTCCATCATTTCAGATAGCATTTATGATCAGTTCTGTTATTATAATTTTAAAAACACTTCTTATGATGTACTGATTAAATTCAGATAAGTTGCCATATCATTCAATTAGTGTGGTTTGACCTGTAGTTTTATCTATAATTCACTACAATCCTTTTAGTATATCAGTCCACAGTTGCCTACTAATATAAACAACAAGGATGGATAAACAAGTTGCAAAAACCCATGGACTGCAGTGTAGCATAAAAATACAGGCTTGGTATAAGAGTATAGACTGAACGTATAAGATATCAGGAGAGCTAACCACGTTTCTGGTCTGTTATCTCATTGATCTTTCTTTCCTTCTTCTATCCTTTTCTTATCTTTCTCTTCTTCCTTTGTCCATTTCCTTTCTTCATATTTCTTCTTTTCCCCTTGTTTCAGAGCATGTGGGAGTTTGCTTTATATATTTATTCATTGTAAATTAAATGTTTACTGTAATAGTATCACTAACTGCTACTTTATTCCAAGCACCCAAGCACATATAAACCCCCCCCACACACACACACACACACACGCACACACACACACACACACACACACACACACACACACACACACACACACATCTATGCATATACATCTTTAGTGCAGCTTTAAGTATTTGAATACCTTCTGTGTGAAATCTATATATCCTGTCTTAAGCATCATATATAATGTTGTTCCCTTCTATATTTCATACATATGCAGTATTTAGCATTTTCTAATTCTCATATAAGTGTGTGCAAGTGTGTGTGTCTGTGCATGAACGTAAGCGCATGCAGTGGGTTGATGATTAAGGCTCTGTGTATTGCTATAGGCAGGATCTTCATATAGACACAATTAACAATTCCTTTTGGCTTCCTGGTTGCTGTGACAAATTCCAGAATCTCTACAGTCTTCTAAAAAATAGGGCAATCGATAATACAATGTACTTGTGTGCTGCCATGTCAGTTATGATGCTGTAGAATTTTTTAAATCTGGCTGTAAGTGTTAAAATATTAAGGGGTGGAACATTTTATAGGAACCAGACTAATCAAATGTTAATTTCATCAAATCAGCTCCCCTGTACAGAAGTAGTTCAGCTCTGTAAGGCTTTTATAAAAGTTAGGAGGAATATGATGGTCAGGGGTCAGGGGCACAGCCCCTCTTCTACAAAATTTTGTGATACACCATTTTGCAGAGAGATACTCTGACAAAACCAACCCCTAGTGACTTGCCTCCTAGTGACAACAACAAACCAGTTATGTGCAACATATGATACATTTAGTTATTGAAATAATCAGTCATACAACAAGCAATGCACAGGATGTAAAACATTATATAACATTATGTCACACAAGAATCTAATATGGAAAGTTTACAGGAGGTACTAGAATTACTGAGGAGTTTGGTCTCTGTTTTTAAGAACATTTGATGTATCTGATTGCACGCGTCATGCTAAGTCCCCCCCCCCCCCCCACACCATTAGCTACAAAATCACAGTAATGCTCCATTACATATCTTTGTAATAATGGACAAAGGAAATTGTTATTTCTGTCTCATTCAGAGAGTAACAATATTTTTGTTGCCACATATGATGACTGTACCACCCTAATAATTAGTAACCCTTTTCTGCTCTTTAACTTTGGTATCATTGCAGATTTGTACATGCTGTCCATAATGTTGTATTCAATTTAGCTTCCAGGATTAACTTCAAAAGTAACCTAAATTGACCATAACTACACAGTGTTCCTACTAAAAAAAAAAAAAAAAAAAAAAAAATTAGCTTTGAATTTCTTTTGAATTTGTACTATCCAGTGTACAATTGCATGCTGAGCAGGAATACATTTTGTGAGACAATGTCACTATCTCTACAGGAAGCCAAATACTTAACTTAAAAAGTGCCAGCTCAAAGACACTAGGAGAAATGATCTTATATATATGTGTATATATATATATATATATATATATATATATGTGTATATATATATATATATATATATATATATATATATGTATATATATATATATATATATATATATATATAGTATATATTAGAAGACCGAAGACGGATTATTTCGAACGCGTCTTGGTCAAACTTAAAAGGCTGAAAACATAAAATATCCCTGGGAAAGAATTTGCATGGCCGATTCAGTACTTTGCCATTTTCGGCACTGTAATGCAGTCTCAGAGTTGGTATATTTAAGTAGGGGGGTGTTAGTGGCAAAGCCCCCCCCCACTTAATGTAATGCTTGAAATTGATTTGTATTTATTTATTTATTTTTTGTTAGAACAAGGGAAAAAAATCGCTGTTCTGACACTTTGACATTGTAAGCTTTTGCTTACATAGGGTCGAGCAATCACTGTTTATATATATATATATATATATATATATATATTATATATAGATATAGATAGATAGATATAGATTATATATATATATATATATATATATATATATATATATATATATATATATATACATATAAAAATATATAGGTATAGATATATATATATAAAGATATATATATATATATATATATATATATATATATATATATATATAAATACACACCTAAAAAGATCTTGACAGCAGATGTTAGCAGAAGCTCTAATTAGGAATGAGTAGTGCTTAACCAGGTAATTTCATCTCTGCGTAATAATACAAGTCAATATTTTAAATATGATATGGCTAGTACAAAACATTTTAAGTGTAAGGGATAAACAGCCCTGGACTCAAAACAAAGTGACAGGCTTAAATGCATTATTATTGGACACTTACATACTTTTTTATAGTAGAGTACATGATAGTTATTGTCCTTTTTCTTCTTGCAGCATTCCGGTTGGTTTAGCAAGTCTGGAATTGAATAAAGAAGGTTAGAGGTCAGATGCAGTTTTTTTCTGTCATCCTAGAGGGTTTTGCACAGAGATGAAGCTGCGGAGAAGCTCTGGGGGCTTGAGCTTGTTCAGGACTCCAGAAGAATATTTAAGGTATGAAGGCAGGAAATTAAGTTAATTGTGAAGCACAGAATCTATAATTCTCATGGATAAGAGGAATTCACTGAAAATAGTGTAGAGCCAAAGTGTCGACAAAAGGTGACTAAGCCTGTAAATACATCATTGTTCCCACAAGGCAGTCAGCAAGAAACACACAATGTATAATACACCATCAAACTTATATTTAAACAGAGACTATCACATAGATCTGAAATATGATTTAACAATAAACTGGAGAGGAAAGAGATAGAAAACACACAAAGTCTCACCACCAAACTGACATCATTTCATTATTAAAGTTTACTTTTTCTATTTTATTACTAGTAAGTATCAACAGATCAGTATAGAATTTTGCTATTTATAGTTAGTGGTATGCACTGTTTGAATGCCTTTTCAGACAATCAAACCACTGTTATTTCTTATTAAATGATTGTAGTATGAAGTCATTAAAGTTATCAAGGTTAACTAAAATCATAGGAAGCATAGTATGTTACCTCGGTTTTATGAGCAGATAGTCCTAGAAGATGTAAGAGAATAATCTCTTAAAAGCAAGAGAGATTTAAATATGAATTTTATTGATTTGCCTCTGGATTTTTTCTTTTCCTTCACTAACCAGTCAGGTTTAGATGCTTATCTCTTTAAAGTAGAGGTAGTGTCCATCTGTTCCTCTTTGCTAATTAAATGTTTCTACTTTATAAAGGCATTTACTTCTTCAAGGTTTTTGAAGGTTTTTCCCCCTTTGGAAGGTAGAGCCTTATCTTGGCAAGGTATAGCAACTGTGCTTTGATACCAGCTTGTTTTAGTGATTTAATAAGAGGAATGAAAGCTTTTCTTTTTGATATGACAGCCGAGGAATAATCATTATCAAATCTGATTATCTGGTCATTTATTTTCAAGGGAGAAAAAGCCCAAGCAGATTTTAAGATGAGATTCTTGTCCTGATTGGATATAAACTTTACAATGATTGACCTTGGATGGATATTTTTGCTGGGAGAAGAAATTGTAGATAAAGATCTGTGGGCTCTTTCTATACCAAAGGAGAGAGCCTGTAGTAGGTTTAAAGTTCTGGGAAGCCAAGTAGTTAAGAAATTCACAGCATTGTCTTCTATCATTCTTTCTGGTATGCCGTAGATTCTGATATTATTCCTTCTGGACCAGTTTTCTAAATCATCAATTTTGTCTAGTATTTTGTTGTAAAAGGAATTCAGTGTTTTTCTCCTTCTATTAGTCTACATTCAGTGTCTGAAACCAACTCCTCTAGTGCTGTTATTTGGATTTTTTGTTGCTTTAAAATGTCATTTAATAGAATCTTTTTTTAATCTTACCCACCTTTAGGTCCAGTTTGGCCCTTTTTTGTCACTAGGTCCTGGATGTTTGTAAGAATTGAGTGTAATTCCTAGTTCATTGAGTTTTCCTGTTGTGTGGATTTAAGGAAACTCATCTTTCATCAGCTGTATTTCTCTTTTTTCTTCTGTTAATTTTGACAGGGAAATATGAAAATTGCAGGATAAAAAGTACACCGATAGAGAACTTTAAACTTCTAGATTATGAATTATCTATTTTGAAGAAGTTCTTGGTGGATTTTCCAAATAATTTCTGTCAGAAAGATTAAATTACTGCAGAGCAGAGAATTTGTGCTGTCTTCAGCTTGCCATACAAGCCACGCCCCCTCTACAAGTAACTTTCTTGATGTTAGCATCACCACTATAATACATGATATATGCCCCATTATAATGACCTGGACAACCCTGCATTTCTTCATGGGGCTTATATTTCACACCCTTTTCTTCTCCATCCTTCCAATCTTCGGCCAATATTAGTTTGAACTTACCTTTCTTTCTTTCAAAACCTCCTTCTTAATTTCATCAATTAATTGGAGGGGGCATTTTTTTTCAGTTCACCACACTCCTCCACATAATCAGACTCATCCGAGGTCATTCTAGATGCCCAAAATAAATTGCCCCTTTAAAATACTCCTCTTTTGGGTAAAAGGTTGGGCACTAGAAAAGTACAAATAAGAGTTAGAAAAGGTGTCTTTCCGATGTATTTTGGACTTAAAACCTCTACTTTTATCTAATTTCTAAATAGTTACGTCCAAATAATCTAACTTATCCCTAGAGCTGCAACAAGTAAATTTCCAAAAATTGGTTTTCTGCTCAATATAGTCCAAAAATTCCTTTAATTTGGCTTCCAACCCTATCCAGAAAATATATATATATATCGCCAAGATATGTTTTGTAATAATTCCAATACCTTGTGTAAGTAGAATTTCAAATATACTTCTTTTCCCAAATAGACAATACTATATTAGTATAAGTGGGGGTGCAACTTGCCTCCATAGCTACCCCACTTACCTGTTTAAAGAATTCTCCATCAAAATATAAAAAGTTATTGTACAATATAATCTCCATGAGCTCTAAACAAACTTTAAATTCATCATTAGAAAGCCCCTTGTATTCCAGTAATGCTTTCTCGAACCAAAATAAACTAGTAGAATGTGGAATTACCAAAAACAAATCAGTAATATCAATGGCAACAAATATAATTTCTTCATGATATAAATCTGGCTTAATATTCCTGAGAAAATCCCTAGAGACTTTTAAAATACCTGAATAGCTAGTTCATATCTACTTTAATTTTAAGTCTAGGAACTTAGCTAGGGGATAGGTTTTGGAACTATTTGCAGACACTAGTGGCATCAGGGGAAGATCCTGTACATTTTTTCTATATTTTTATGCACTTTAGGGATGCCAAATATTGATGGGACCAAGGGCTTCTCCAAGGTGAGATAGTTTAAAGTCTCCAAATCTATCATTCCTTCCAGTAATAGATCCTCTAACATACAATCAATCCTATAATGGGCTACATTAATTTCATTCCTAGACACCCTTCAATATTTGTTCTCATCATTTAAAATAGACATCATTTTTGCTATATAATCCAAAATGCCCATTAAAACTACTGCACCCCCCTTGTCGGGTTTCATAACCCTCATGAGCTCATCATACAATATTTTCTCTTCCAGGGGTAGATTAGGATACACTTTACTTTTATTAATAACCGCTCTCAATTCCTTTACTACTATAACTTCAAAGTTCTTTAATTGTGGCTAAAACACAGTCTTCTTAGTAAGCTGATCTTGCTTTGACCCTTTATAATCTGTTGAAAACATGAGTTCCAAATTTTTCTTTCTGAGGAATAATTTTAAATCTGTCAGTGCTATAATAATGTTGCTCTAATAATATTTTTACATGGAATAAAATGCAAACTCTTCATAAATAAATTGAAAAAAGTTTTGTTAATCTCTACATTGCTGTAGTTAAAAATATTAAAATTGTTAAAAGTGTATTTGCTTCCATTGTGCACAATCAGTTCGTCCAAAACTCCCAAAGTGCCTTTTTCCTGACAATGTACGCTCTCCTTTAGTATTGCCCTTTTATTTTCTCCCCCTCGCTTTCTCTCATGGGTGAATTCTTCCACAGTCCATAATATTGCGCAGGTTTTGTTCATTAACCTCTCTGACCTCCTCAAATGAGGAAACTGTAAAGGGTCGTTTAAATCACAGGGGGCAGGGTATACTACCTCATCCTGCCTAAAATAAAATATCCTAGGGGACCCTCCTTTATAATTGTCCCTGCTCATGTCCCCCCAATTACTATGCTAGTAATCGTGGAAAGGTGTGACCCTCGCACCCTCAGTTTGAGGAACTGCGCTTCTCAAAGTATTGCACTCTGGCCCTCTCTAGTTTTTTATTTTTTTCTCTTAAAAATATCAGTATATTTTTTGTCCACTTTCTGCCTACTGTAAAAATATTTCATTTTTTCCTTCTTCAATTGTAAACATTAAGTCAGAGGTAATAGGTTTATTAATAAATTCAGTTTGGTTAAAAAATCATCCATCTCTTTTTCATTCATCCTAATAACCACCTTCACAATCTCAAAGCCACAATTATCAAAAATAGTAATCAGTTCCCTATGAAATTCAGACCCTTCCCAAAGCATTGTTAGGGTACTTGTACACTTTTAATCCCTTTGGAACAATTCCTCTGTTGATACATTCTTTTAAACAACTATTACTTGGCATTAATGTTTTGTATTTAAGCATGTAATCAAAAAGCTTGCTGATATTAGTGTTGCAGGAGTCCGTTTCAAAATTACCATCATTTCTAAACTCATTTGAAAAAGAAATAACATTAGTTAACCAGACTCCCATCCCCTGCATGTTATCATTATTGTTTGTAGTAACTACATTGGGAGCACTGGATGTTATGAAACAGTCACCTTTACTTCGAATTCTTTGCTCCATAGGTGCTCTGTTTCTCCAGATATACATTCCAGATTTCCAATAGACCAAATAGTCTGCCCAGCAATCAAAAGGTCCCAAGTATTGGGTTCCTATTATGTGATTGCAGATGCATTTTGTTGACTGCATCTTGGGCGAACGTAAAAGAATGAAAAGGCAAAATAGCAAAGTGGCTTCTAAGCGAATTCTTTCCCTTTTTTGTCTTAACGGTTTTTTGGAACAGCAATTTTTTTTTCCCTTGGAGTAGTAGAGAACTTGTGTTTGTGTGTGGGGAGGATGGTGTTTGTGTGTGTGTGTGTGTGTGTGTGTGTATTAGAAGCACGAAATTCAAAATCTCCGGTGTGAGAGATTTTGAATTTCGCGGTTCTGTGTTTTCGTGGTTTTAAAAATTCTACTTTATAGCTTTGAAATACTGAATTTCGATATTTCAAGGATATAAAGTGAATCCCACCCCAAACATTAATTTGTGGTCTCCCATCCAATTGTCTAGGTTGCACTTGAAAAGGGTTATTGAAGAGCTCTGCTTCACATGAATTGGGAGCTTAATCCAGAGGAGCAGCAATCTCTGGGAGCTATATCTGTCTCTCCAGTATGTTCTGTTAATGTCACAAGCTAGGTTGAAATCCCTAGAGGGAGTGACTCTTGCCCCATTTGAACTCCAAATGTGCAGCATTAGGGCAGGGTTAGAAACTGCTATGTAGGCCAGGAACAAGTTTCCTCTCAGTAGCCTAGTAGGATACAGAGTTCAGTGACAGAGCTTTCAGTCTTTCCATGTAGGTTATGTTTTGCAGGCCCTGAATTTCTTCCTGAGAAACCTCTGTGGTCTCACCAGATGCTGCAGGTGCTTAGTGAGGTACATGCAAAAGACAGTGTTGAACTCTATTAGTGGTCTGATGAGGGTTGAGTCCTAGTAGTTATAACATCCTTAGTCTTGGATGCGGTGCCCTTACTAATGAGATACACAATATAGAAGGCTTTCCTTAGCACCGTGTGCACATGGTGATCGAAGTTTAGATTGCTATCAACCTGTTTTCCCAAATTCCACACCACTGGGTTTGAGCAAAGGGGGGTGCTGTCAATACTGAAATTTGCAGGGACTTCCTCTTTGCAAAAGGGGATAATAATTTACTTCTTTGCTTTTAGATTTAGTCTATGGCTTTGGCACCAGTCATTTATCTGTGTTAGTCCTTTTTGTAATATGTTAACATCATTTGGTGACTCAGTGATTGCACCCAGTTTGCAATCACCAGTGAACTTGGTAAGACAAAGGCCATCTACTTTCACCTGCACTTTTGTGAAATAGATTCCAAACAGTAGGGAGCCCAGCAGAGATCCTTGTGGTACACCACTGGTAACTGGTCTACTGGTAGAGGTGGAATCCCCATCTTTGACAGTATGTATTCTATTAGTGAGCCAGTTGTCTACCCATCCAGTGATGTATGGGTTAATCCCCAGATGGGAGAGTTTCTCAATGATACCGGAGTAGGGGATTGTGTCAAAAGCCCTGGCTAAGTCAAGATAGGCAGTGTATACTGTTTTGCCTTCATGCAGGGTTTTGGTGACATTCTCGAAGAAGTCCACCAGATTCAGTAAGCATGATCTACCCTTAATGAAGCCAAACTGGGTTGGGTCAGCAGTTTGAAGGTCAGCTATATCCTTGTTGACAAGGTCCATGATGATTCTCTCCATGGCCTTGCCGATAAGACTGGTTAGGCTTATGGGTCTATAGTTACCAGGGTTAGTTGATGGACCCCCTTTGTGCAAGGAGATTACTGTTGCTGTTCTCCACTCTGCTTGTATAAAGCCAGTGCTCAGGCTGAGGTTAAAGAGACTGCCAAGTGGTTACACTAGGTCCCGTATTATATTGTTTAGTAAGCAGCCTGGGATGTTATATGGTCCCACAGAGGCAGTGTTTTTGGCTTTGAAGAGTGCGGATATGACCTGCTCTTTGGAGATACTAGGTAGAGGACTGGTGTCAGGTATGCTTTGGGTAATGGCTGGTGGGGACAGGGGGGGTGAAGTTTGTGTCAAATGTGTCATCTAGCAGGTTGGCAATTTCCTCAGATTCAGTATGAGAGGTACCACCCACTATAAGTTTGGCACATAATTAGGCATTCCCTTTTAGATTTTGGATGTAGCTAAAGAATGTCTTTATGATTATCCTTAGCTAGGGGTGCAAATTTAGCTTCATAACCTAATTTAGGGGCCTTTACATGATATCTAATTTGCTTGTTTAAGCTGTGGAGGGTATTCTTCTTCAGCTGGGTAACTTCCCTCTTCTTCTTAGACATCAGCTTCTTTCTTTTGTTTATACACTTGAGGTCCACCACGGTTGCCTGTTTTTTTGGGAGGACCTGGTTCTAATTCTGTCAGGTGCAGCTGAGTCTATACAGTTGTTTAGGTAGTTATTTAGGGCATTTGTGCACTCATCTGCATAGCAGTCATTGTTGGCTGTGTTAGCAGGGGGTTTGAAGCTTTTTATATCATCACCTAGTAGGCTTTAGTTTGCTTTGGAGAAAGTTTTCAGTTTTTATGCTCCAGTGGGGGGCGTCAGGTCCAATCATTACTTCAAAAGAAACAGTTTAGGGTCTGACCTTACCAGGGATGGCAGTGAATAGGGGGTACTGCAGTTACCTCACATATTGGTGAGTACTAAATCTAGTACTTCTGAGCACCTTGTAGGGGTGCAGACTATCTGTTCCAGGGCATTTGTATTGACAAATTTATTTTATTTTTATTTATTTATTTTACATTTGTTAACTAGGAAAGTCCGACTGGACACAAGTCCTTTTTCAGCGGATGCCTGGGGAGAAAAACTCCACAATAAAAGACAGCAAAATACAACAATAGTACAATTAAAGTTTAAGGTACAATAGGACATAGAAGACAGTTAAATATATAGTTTGAGACATATGGATAATTAACACATAATCCAGCATACCTTTTGTTTATATGTACATGATAAAAAAAATTGAGTCCGTATAATATCAACATTGGCAGTAAGTAGTTTAACCAGGAGCCATACATGGACATATCCTGTTTTTGAATAGGTCACTTTTTAGTAAAGGTTTAAAATGAGGTGTGGTTGTGGTAGATATTACATTAAGAGGTAAGGTATTCCAGAGTTTAGCTATACATTTGGAGAAGAGGGATTCCCCTGCCTGATTATTAGCATTAAAGACCTTTATCAGTTGTTTATTATTGGATCTTAAAGTTCTGGTACTGGAGAATGGTTGTAATAGATTATTTAGGGCAGATGTCTTTTCATTCTGATGGAGTAGCTTGTGGGCCATGGTTAACTGGGTGTAGTACAGTAGCTGAGGCAACTCAAGCCAGTTGAGTTTCCTAAGTGCTGTACAGTAATTGGATCTTGAGTTTGAGTTGCTAGCAAATCTAGCAATTTTATTGTAACATGTTTCAAGTTTTGCAAGGTCTGATTTTCTAAGGTTGGTGAGAATAGGTGATGCATATAGTAGGGTTAAGATCAAGTGTGTTTGAGCTACTATGACCTTTGTGCTGTCTGTGAGATAGTGTTTATTCCTGTAAGGAGTACTAAGTTTTTTGTGGATTTTTATTATTGTTCGGGATATATGGCAATCAAATCTTATATTATTGTCTATTTCAACACCTAATAGCTTAGTATGAGCAGTGGGAGAGATTTTGGTTTTGTTGACAGATTCGATAGAGAATGAGGAGGGAGGTATTTTGGCTTTGGTTGGATGAAATAGCATAAGTTTTCTTTTGTTGGGGTTCAGGATAAGGTTGGATTTGGTTAGCCAGGTTTCAGTTGCAAGAAATGAATGTTGAGTGAGCACTTGTAAGTCTGGAATAATAGGGGTAGTGCGAATTACAGTGGAGTCATCGGCATACTGAATTAGGTTTGCATGCGGGACTGAGGTGTGGAGGTTATTTGTGAAAAGTGAGAAAAGGAGGGGCCCTAATATGGAGTCATGGGGTACACCTATGCTGGTGGGTAGAAGGGGTGATAGATCACATTGCCATTGTACTGCTTACTGGCGTCCAGTTAAATAGTCTTGGAACCAGTCAAGTACAGATTGAGAAAAGTTTAGTGAAGTGAACGTGGTTAGGAGTTTGCTGTGGGAGACCATATTGAAGACTTTCGATAGGTCTAAGAAAATTGAGGATACATATTTGTGGTTATTTCTATGTTGTAAAAAACAAAATCAGGAGTGCACCAGTGCTGATGTCAAAAACTCCATAAACTTCACAAGAAAATTAGAAGTAAAATCCTTTATTGCACGAAGATCCCAGGACAACAGTGAGCGCTTTCACGTTCAATGACGCTTCTTCAGACTTTAACACTAACTAACAGAAATTCAACAGTTTTATACTTCTTAGTGTAAACGCCCTTAATTAATTAATTAATTATGCGTCTTGGCAACAATCAACAAAACAATCAAAGCATTGCTAGTAAATGGCAAAGCCTTGGTTAGTATATCTAACATTAAAAACACATAATATATGTTAAAAACACATAATATATGTTAAAAACATAAAAACATATATAAAAAAACATATATATATGTTTTATGGACATGTACATATATATATATTTCAAAACAATGTAGATATATACAATATATGGAAAATACAAAATATATAGAAAAAAGTACAAGTATTCCTAGTGCTTAAAAGGCCTAGTAGCTAAAAATGGTTTTAAACTAATTCTATAATTCAACCCATGTTGATGTGCCTGCAATCTCAAGATCCATTTACCCTCAATTTCCTCTGTGCGGTTCTTAATATTACCTAACCTACTAGTTCTTTTTACTATCTCCAGGACTCTAAAATTAAAATGATGTTGTGAGCCATTATCCAGCACATGTCTAGCTAGGGCATTGGTCGTGTTCTCTTTATTGATCGCATAAATGTGTTCTCTTATCCGCTCCCGTAGTGTTCTATTAGTTTTACCTACGTAGTATTTCTCACATAATACACATTGCGCTAAGTATACTAAATCTCTTGTCTTGCAATCTGCATAAAACGAAAACCTATACATACGGCCAGATTGTGGATGTGTAAATATTGTATCTTGAGCTATATATTTACATTGGTTACATGACCAACAGGGAAATGTCCCTTTCCTTTGTGAAATCATATCATGTTGATTGCTTCTTTCATAGCATAAAAGTCTTTTAAGAGATTTCATATTCTTATACGCTATTCTAGGTCTATCTTCCACTGAGGAATTCACTCTATCATCCATCTGCAAAAACTTCCAATTTTTATTAATAATTCTGTGTATCTGATTGTTCCTATTAGTATAGGGAATAACTAACCTCTGCACCTGTGAACAGATCTGACTTGATGTTGAGGGATCTGAAATAGGTCCCCGGTGGAAATAGGGCTTGCCTTTCTCAGTCCTCAGCTTCACATTCATTTGTGGAGTAATTTGTATATTCTCTCTTTTGTATCCTCTATGTACAAACTCATCTATTATTTTATCTTCATATTTCAGAAAGGTTGCATCATCTGTGGTGAGCTTTGATGCTCTAATTATTTGATTAGATGCAATATTTGAGTGTACATGTTTTGGGTGCATACTGGTCCGGTGTAAAAAAACATTCCTCCAACATGCTTTTCTAAACAATTCTGTATATAGCCCTTCTGGCCCTTTTGATATTTTAACATCTAAAAATTCTATGCTGATATCTGAACTCCCACATTCAAATTCAAGAAACTGTGTGGTCCCGTTCAAATATTTAATGAACTCTTTTAGTTGTAACTCAGTACCTCCCCATAACAAAAAGACATCGTCAACAAAACGGGCATAGAATAATACATATTCCTGATAACATCTATTAGTAAATACATATATATCCTCCCAATAGGCTAGCACCAAATTGGCGTAGGAGTTGGCGCATGGTGTCCCCATCGCCACCCCTTTCTTTTGTAGAAAATATTTATCATCATGACACATCACATTGTTCTCTAAGACAATTTCAAGTAACATCATCCATTTAATAACATCATTGTTGTTAATGCCATTTCTTAACAGAAACAATCTAACAAAATCCACGCCAATGATATTGGGAATACTCGTAAACAATGACTTAACGTCTAGTGTTACTAAAATATCTTCCTTCATTATGCTCCTTTTAGTATTCGCCATAGCCAAATTCTCCAAAAAATGTTGGGTGTCACGTAATATGTACTCAGTGCCAGTGACTATTGGTTTAAATTGTTTGTCAAGATAGATCGAAATTGATTCGGTCAACCAACCTTTACTGGACACTATAGGTCTCAATGAAAGATTTTGAAGCCCTTTGTGTATTTTGGGCAAACCTCTGAAGGTGGGTACAGTAGGAGTCTCTATAAGAAAGTACCTATAAAGATCCATATCAATCACCTTTGTTAGCAACATGTCGTATAACAAGCCATGTACTTTCTTTATCAAAGTGTTTAGAGAGCTCATTGTTAGCAGACAATATGTGTCAACCTCTGTCAACATATTTCCAATCTTATTGTTATAGATATCTCTGTCCATGACCACTATGGCTTCGCCTTTGTCTGCCTGCCTAATCACAATGTGGTTGTTATTCTGCAGGCTGACAATGGCTGTTTTTTCTTCTCTTGTCATGTTAGTAAATTCTGACTTGAATGTTCCACTATTATATAGTTCTAGGAGATCATGTTCACAGGCACGCTCAAAAATATCTAATACAGGTGGTAAAGATGGTATATACACGGATGGCTTCCTAAAAACATTGTTATATAAAGTATTATTGGTTTGCACAATATCATTACCATATATTAATTTAAGTGCTAAGTTCCTAGTGAACATCTTAATGTCCAGAATTAAGTCAGTTACATCTGAAAAACCTGATGGTATGAAGTTCAGCCCTTTATTAAGGACAGATAATTCAAACGAATCAAGTTCATACCTGGATAGATTCACGACTAGGTCCTGACAATGGACCTCAGGGCCTTCCGTTGTTGTTGATAAATTTCTTCGGTTCCTTTCCGTTTCAACGGTGTATTGGATTGGACCCATGTCCTCCTGTCGTATTGTTTGAAAGGTAGTGGAAAAGTAGGAAATCCTTCCATTTCCACTGAGACGTCCTCCTCTATGATATCCGTTGTTACACATGCTGCCGGCGACTTCTTTCGTACAACTGGCTCATCATGATCGGGTATGCTACTTGCATCCTGGAGTGAACGATTGATGTCAGAGTGTACCATGGCTTTAATGGTAAATGGCCTTTTGTTGGAACTTATAGCCGCCTTTGTGATCGATTCTGCTTCTTGGAATACTGGTATTTCCGCTTCTATGTCTGACGTCACAGGAGGGGTGGACCTGGCTTCTACGACTGACGTCATGGAAGGAGTTCCTGGTAGTTTTATCACATTGTCCTTGCCCCTGATATTCTGATTCTTGTTTAATGTATCAGGTTTCCTGATAGGATTGTTGGATGGTTTGTCACGCGGCCAAGAAAACACTTGGCTCTTTTGAAAGTCCATGTAATCTCTTTCTAATTTCCTCTTTTTATCCTGAATACATTTATTATCAATCACAGAAACTGTGCGTTTCAAATCCTCATATAGCGTAGGTAGATTATCATTGTCTAGTAGTGTTGTTAAATGTGTCTCTGCCTCATTAAGTTCGATAAGTAAGGTCGCTTGTATTTGATTATAATGTTCAATCAGTATTTTCATATAGGCGAAACTCGTTTCAAGATTCAATTTTTGCCACTTGGCCAATAACTCAGGGTTCGAAGAGCCAAAAGTAGGCATCTTCAACACCCTGAGTCCTCTAGGAACAAGACGGAAGTTTATACAGGCTTCCATATGAGATTTTTGCCACTGTATATTTCTTACTTTGTATATTAAATTCTCAATACGTCGTGTAGCCAAAATCACTTCCATATCTTGCTGGCGATGTATGCTGTTGGCATCGTCGGTTCGCAATTCTTTAGCTGTTAGTTTTAACAAAGGGTTAGTCTTCATATCAATAAAAGTACTTAAATTGAAAGTCTTCGCATACATTCCATTTGCTGGAGCAAGCGGTATATTTACAGCATCCAAATCCTCAGCCATGGCTCAGTGGGAAGTAGAAATGTGAGCAAAACAGGAAAACAAACCTCCCAGTAGAGTAAAGCACTCCTGTAGCAACGAACAGCAAATGTAAAAAACAAAATCAGGAGTGCACCAGTGCTGATGTCAAAAACTCCATAAACTTCACAAGAAAATTAGAAGTAAAATCCTTTATTGCACGAAGATCCCAGGACAACAGTGAGCACTTTCACGTTCAATGACGCTTCTTCAGACTTTAACACTAACTAACAGAAATTCAACAGTTTTATACTTCTTAGTGTAAACGCCCTTAATTAATTAATTAATTATGCGTCTTGGCAACAATCAACAAAACAATCAAAGCATTGCTAGTAAATGGCAAAGCCTTGGTTAGTATATCTAACATTAAAAACACATAATATATGTTAAAAACACATAATATATGTTAAAAACATAAAAACATATATAAAAAAAACATATATATATGTTTTATGGACATGTACATATATATATATTTCAAAACAATGTAGATATATACAATATATGGAAAATACAAAATATATAGAAAAAAGTACAAGTATTCCTAGTTCTATTTCAGATCCCTCAACATCAAGTCAGATCTGTTCACAGGTGCAGAGGTTAGTTATTCCCTATACTAATAGGAACAATCAGATACACAGAATTATTAATAAAAATTGGAAGTTTTTGCAGATGGATGATAGAGTGAATTCCTCAGTGGAAGATAGACCTAGAATAGCGTATAAGAATATGAAATCTCTTAAAAGACTTTTATGCTATGAAAGAAGCAATCAACATGATATGATTTCACAAAGGAAAGGGACATTTCCCTGTCGGTCATGTAACCAATGTAAATATATAGCTCAAGATACAATATTTACACATCCACAATCTGGCCGTATGTATAGGTTTTCGTTTTATGCGGATTGCAAGACAAGAGATTTAGTATACTTAGCGCAATGTGTATTATGCGAGAAATACTACGTAGGTAAAACTAATAGAACACTACGGGAGCGGATAAGAGAACACATTTATGCGATCAATAAAGAGAACACGACCAATGCCCTAGCTAGACATGTGCTGGATAATGGCTCACAACATCATTTTAATTTTAGAGTCCTGGAGATAGTAAAAAGAACTAGTAGGTTAGGTAATATTAAGAACCGCACAGAGGAAATTGAGGGTAAATGGATCTTGAGATTGCAGGTACATCAACATGGGTTGAATGATAGAATTAGTTTAAAACCATTTTTAGCTACTAGGCCTTTTAAGCACTAGGAATACCTGTACTTTTTTCTATATATTTTGTATTTTCCATATATTGTATATATCTACATTGTTTTGAAATATATATATATATGTACATGTCCATAAAACATATATATATGTTTTTTTATATATGTTTTTATGTTTTTAACATATATTATGTGTTTTTAACATATATTATGTGTTTTTAATGTTAGATATACTAACCAAGGCTTTGCCATTTACTAGCAATGCTTTGATTGTTTTGTTGATTGTTGCCAAGACGCATAATTAATTAATTAATTAAGGGCGTTTACACTAAGAAGTATAAAACTGTTGAATTTCTGTTAGTTAGTGTTAAAGTCTGAAGAAGCGTCATTGAACGTGAAAGCGCTCACTGTTGTCCTGGGATCTTCGTGCAATAAAGGATTTTACTTCTAATTTTCTTGTGAAGTTTATGGAGTTTTTGACATCAGCACTGGTGCACTCCTGATTTTGTTTTTTACATTTGCTGTTCGTTGCTACAGGAGTGCTTTACTCTACTGGGAGGTTTGTTTTCCTGTTTATTTCTATGTTGGCTTATTGTGTTGGTAAAAGATAACAGGGCAGTGGTAGTACTGTGATGTGGACGGAAACCATGTTGCAACTGAGTTAATAGGTTATTTGTTTGCAGGTACCTCAGGGCTAGCATGTTTATGCTCATGTATGTCACATAATCGATGGAAGGATAGTTGAAATCACCCATGACCAAAGTGTTTGGCTGTACAGTTAATGAACGCTAGTAAGTTCAGGTAGGGGGTATGCTTCTCTTGATTCATGGTGGGGGACCTGTAGCTAGCAATGATGTGGTAGGCTGCTTTACTAATAGTTAGTTAGACCTGGAGTAGCTCAAGAGACTCATAGTGTTTAAACAGTCATGCAGCTTTGGCTTTTGGTCATTTGGCTTTAATGAAGATGGATACACTTCCACCTTTGGTTCTTTACCATTTGTTTTGGGGTCTGAACATATGGAAGGCATTGTAGCCTTGCATGGCCAGGGTGCTGTCTGTGGCCTTGAACCATGTCTCATTGACTGCACAGATGTTAGCATCTTCCAAGCTGAGAAGTGCTTCCAGAGAGTGCAATTTCCTGTTTAGGCTCCTAGCATTAAGCAGCATAACCTTGTGTTTGTCTCAAGTGGATTTTTTATGTTGGAAATTTTGTTGTTTTCACATTGCCTAAAAAGGCACTATGTGGGAGGCAAACACCTTTGCTACTATCCAAAGACCTAAAGCAGACAGGTAAAGACAATCTCTGGCAAAGCACAAAGTTTGTCAACCATGTCTTCCCTGGCTGAGAGATACTGGATCCCCCTGGATTGACACCAGAAGCTAAGCCAATTGTTGAAGTCAATCCCCTGCCTGGGACACATAATCTGAGAGTCTGGTCATGTCTGTCTTCATATAGTCCTGAGAGATATATCTCAAGTCATTGACCTCAACATGTACTATGACAGAGTCATAGTAGTAATTGTTGTTGAGTGACTTGAGTGCATATGTGATTTGACAGATCCTGACACCTGATAGGTAGCTGACCATGAACGTTTCCTTGTCCAGCCTGGTGAGGGGGGCATCTGTGTATCACCTTATGGAGTTGCTTATGACCAGGACATTTTGTTTTGAAGTGTTTTGCCTTACAGGCTTATTTACTGAGACACATGTTTGTGTGTGTGTGTGTGTGTGTGTGTGTGTGTGTGTGTGTGTGTGTGTGTGTGTGTGTGTGTGTGTGTGTGTGTGTTGTTATGTGTAGTGTATTCTATTTGCTTTGCAGTGTGTGCAAGTGATTTGCTCTTAGGAGGTCTCTGATCTTTTGGTAGGTTTCTGTTGAGTACTTCCATGTAAGTGGGTTTATGTGTTGTGACCTTGTTTTGTGTGAGAGATGATGTGTGTATGCTAACAACCTGTTTGATGTCTGGTTTGTTGTTATGTGAGAGAATTAATTCCAAATTCATAGTGTAATTACATCTGTCACATACTGAATTTGTTTTAGGAGTAAGTGGTTGTCAGTATACATGAGGCAATTGTTATATTGTCTCAGGATGCCCATGTCAATCAGGCCAGCAGCAGAAATGGTTGAAAACTGACCTTTATGGCAGGTTTTTACCATAACTACCATTGGAGAGTGGGCTGGTTTGACCATATTTTGCTCTAGAATTAACAAAGGGGCTTATTCTATTGAAGGCTAGGGGTGAAAATTATGGCAACACTTCTCAATGTGCAACTGAGTTTCCTTCAATGTAGCAGGGAAGTTTGGGAGGGTTCAGTAATAGATGTCTAGGAGAAAATTATCTTTCAAGGTGTTTGCATCTATACATGGCACCACTGAACTTTGTTAAGCGGTGTGCAACTAAGCACAAATGCTGCGAGGCTTAAATACAGGTGAAATTAAACACTTTTTAGCTAAACTACCAATGGAAAAGAACACATTGAGCTTTCCTCCAGTAATCTCCAACTCAGATGAGGCTCACATTACACACTTCTGCCACAAGGGTGCAAACATGGCCCTCCTATTGTAAGATGGCTGGAATATGCTCATGTGTAGCAATATAGTCTAGATTCAGCAGATATGAGTCTAGTCTACGTAAAAGCTATTTAAGGCAAAACAACAACTTTTTTAAAGTGCAGAAAAATGTAGTAAAAATCAGCAAAATGGGGCAGCAAAATGATAAAATAGAGTCAGCAAGGTGCAAAGAAAACTCAAAAGGTACTTATTTTTTCAATTTTAGCAGTGGATGCTTTTGATTTCAACAGAATCTCTCCAGATCTTTGGCAAAAGTCACCAAGCATTGAGCAGCTCCAGTTAGATTACCTGTCGTGGTACTACCCTCTACACAAATTGGCAACTTTCTGAGCAGCTGTGAACACTGTGAGACTATGGAGAACATTTCCTACTGGTTTTGAGCTCAAGTAAAATAATAAATGCTTTACAGAATTCCTGCAGTATGAGGAATCCTTGGAAATAAGTTCACTAACCCTGAGAAATGTTCAACAAAATACAAAGCAAAGTGCACAACGTGGCAGTGCAGTAACAAACAGATGGTGTTTCTTTAACAAGTGCAGGCTGAAAAACAGTGATAAATTCAGCAAAATCAATAAGTGCAGCATAATAGTGTTAATACTAAGACAGTAAGAGCAACTGAAAAAATACTTTTTTATCAGCTTTATAGGTCCAGATGGTTTTAGAAGCAGTCCAAGTCTTGTAGTCACAGGTGTCCAAGCCAAGCACAGAGAAGCTCTATTTAAATGAGCACAATCTCACAAAGATTTACTTCTTTTATACCAGCAGGATGAAAGACTTTTAAACAGTTAGTCCATAAGGCCAGTCAGATAAAAACACAAGAGAACAGATGGTGGTAGTTATGGCATAGGTATACTTAAGTAGAAGACAACCTGGGGATGAAGACATGAGACAGACTGGAAAAAGACAAGAGGAACCAAGGGCATCCACTTAAGAGATGGATGGATTGTATAAGAGAAGACCTGTGACAGTCAGACACAACTGTCAAAAAAGGCAAGAGAGTGGAGGTAAATCAAGAAAAGTGTTGATAGTTGATGCAACACCCTGACCCAAGTAGAAAATGGGAAAAGTGGTTAAGGATGTGGATGATTTTATATATGCCTGTGTATCTGATTTAAATTTGTTTACAGGGATAGCCTGTTGATCTTTAAATTTACAGTATATGAATGATAACAGGTACATGAATAAAGTGATTATGGCAACATGTAGAGAGATGATTTTAATAATTTATATATAATATAATGGTACAGAGAGTTAACATATTTATAAATGAAGTGGACAGTACGGAATATGTTAATAAAGGGGAAGATGGTAGAGAAAGGGTAGTAAATAAAATAAGATTGAAAAGGGGAAGATAATTAAAATTTGTGGACAATATTATAATGAATTATAGGTATTTGATTAGAATGGTTGTAAGTATTAATTATTGGCTGGCAGGAGGCTGTGGGAAAGATTTAGGTTATAGTATCAAACAATATTGCTGCTAATGAAGTAGTTGCATTTACTTTCTTTGACCAGGTGCATTTTAAAGCTGGCATAAAATATTGGATAGATAGTTAAGATTATGAGTGAAGAAAGGGGAGATTACCAATGCTTAGGACCCAAAACTGATAAGCTATGCTTTCTACACTGTAGTCTTGTCAGAGGAATATATATAAGAATGCATAAAATATAAAATCAAAGAAAATACTTACTCTTTCATTTAGAACGAATGCCAGAACTCTTCCCCCATCTGGTGATGTCCAAGGCTGAGGACTACCTGCTCAGTGAGGTCACATCAAGTATCTACTTTCTTAAATGTGCCATCAAAGGGGCTAGCTGCAATGCAGATGATGGAGATAAAATATTATTTTGCTGTCCTTTATGCATCATTCAGACGATCAAGCCTCGTCACCAGCAGAACTTGCCCCCCTCCCCCCAGATTTCACTTAAAATGCTGTAATTTTCAAAAAAAACAAGATGATAACTTGAGAATCACAGCTGCTATGTGATTTTTGCAGAGTGTCTCCTAGCAAAGCAGCAAGATGGGAATACCAGTTCAAGTCTCTGATGGTCACACACTCTTCTGGCCACAAGCTCTGAGAGGAAAGTATAGGCAGTAGTTGGAATCTTACATTGGTCATTTGGAATATATAATGAATCATGAATATGCATGTTTCATGGTTAATTTACCCACTTGCATGTGGAAATATATATAAACATGCATAGTACAGAGGCTGTCCACCATGCACTAAGCTAAGTCATGCAGGTCTGGAAAATTAAACTGCATATTTGTCAGCAGCTCTAAAAGGAATAGCAGCATTACTTGAATCTGTAGGCAATCTGAAGAGGCACACACGCTATAAACATATGTCAGTAGCTGTGTTTTATCTACCTTCTAAAGGAAATACACACTCTTACCAGAATTAATATTAGGAAATGTTTACAACGCGGATGTGAGTGTCTGCATCACGTCTCATATTTGTAAGAGATACAAGCGATGAGGTAGCCCACAATATTGGGGAAAGCAGTCCCTGTGCATTCCTGTTACTGTTAAGCAACTGTTATGGCCTGCCATAAGTATGTTGGCTAGTGGGGGTGGATACATGAGTCATGCGTCTTTACACATGCCCTCTCACAGTGTGCAACATTGGGACCATATAACCAGAGCTTGCCAAGGTGACCCCAACCATCAGCAGCAGGGATGATTGTCTTAGCCTGTACATACCTGGAGGCAACCAGGCCATTTTGTGTATTTCTACACGTTTTGCTTAAACTGCCATATATAATTGCTGTCACTGTCTGGGGTAGATGGTGTTCAGCTGCCACTTTTTGCTTTTCCACCTAATTATTACCAGTCAATGTTGTTGATGTGCCTTCTCTACTGGCTTTGTATATATATATATATATATATATATATATATATATATATATATGTGTGTGTGTGTGTGTATGTGTATGTGTCCATTTATTTATACATATATATTTATATATTAGTATAGTAGTAAAGATCAAACACACCCCAAGTTAACACTCAAAACACTGACACAAAAACATCAAAAATGCCTACACCACTATGCATGCATCGAGAAACAACCTTGGTCCATGCAACCTTTACATGTCCCCACACCCTCTCTAACTCTGAGATCACACAAGCAAGTGATAAAGGCATATTACCCAACCTCTGGAACTGTGCGATCTTGGTCACCTGTCAACCAACTGCTTAATCAATCATAAACAGTTGACCACACACACACACACACACACACACACACACACACACACACACACACACACACACACACACACACACACACACACACACACACACAGACAAAACCTTTTGTAGGTGACATATACATATATGTATATGTGCATGTGTGCAACTGAAACCATGCTCTGTGATTCGGTCGGTTTGTGTATGATGAGTGTTATACAGAACCTGCAGTATATGGACAAATACCAGTATGAGTATCATTGGAGTCATTGGTCCAGCAGATATTCAGGCTGACCTTCAAATGAGTATGAATATTTGTAAAAAGCATTACATATGTTCACATAAAATATGTAGCAGATTGGTTTTGTATTTGTACAGTGCCGGCACTTGTCCACTAGATGGCACTGTGGTATCTTTCTATGCAGGAAGTGGTAACAGATGTGAAATGTGTGCCAAAAATGTGAATCAGGAGAAATGCCTGAGTGCTGTGCAGATGTATTGGTTATGGTCCCATGCATGTCACACACCACCTGGCATTTCACCAACATTTGTATCTGTGGGCAAGCAGAGGCTTTTATTGCATACATGTGTGCTAACCTTGGCACGTAGTTCCTCAGAGAGGCAAGGCAATGCCATAGAAGGCATGCATTGTGTTATGTCTCTGCGGTGGCATGCTAGGAAACCATGATTATCCACTTTTAAAAATCAAGGAACTTGCTGAATACCAAAATGTGGCCCCTGATTGGTGTCTGAAAGAAGTGCATAACAAACTTGGAAAGAGTTAAACATAACTGTAGCTGCCACAGGCATGGGATGGTCACACATTCCTTTCAGTTTTATGTGAAGGTGTCACATTAACCAAGACTAGCACAATGTCACAACTGATTGTGAAGTGAGCTGCAACATGCTGATTATTAAAATTGTGAAACAATAATGACTGTTTGTACTGTTTGTATGAGTGCCAGATGGCAGCGTACATATATTACTGAGAAATGGGTCACCTGCAAACGTTTGAGTGTGTGTATGTTTGTTCAACAGCTGTTTGGTTGACCATTTATGATCGATTAAGCAGCTGGTTGACAGGTGACAAAGATGATCACTAGCTCTCAACCAGTCAGGGACAAATCTCAGCAGAATCAGGGACAATTCCACATATAATAGGGGATAATCAGGGACACTTTTAAAATAATAGTACTATTAACTTGGGACATTGACAGAATAAGACAATGTGAATTAATATACAATTTCTGAAGTAAAAGAAATCTATAACTCTAATTACTGTCATTGTTTATTAAATAATATTTACTACCTTTTTTGCAAAAGTCACCAGTTTTATGAGGGATTAAGAGGAACATAGCTAAAATTTGAATAAAAATCAGGGACAGTTGACAGGCAGAGCGCACAGTTCCAGTTACCATATATAATTAACAGAGGGTATGTGGGCATGTAAGTTTTGCATGCACCATAGAGTGCTGATGCACAGTGAGTACAGGGACTCAGTATTTTTGCAAATGCATTGCTACTGTGCATGTCAGCTCACTGCACTGGAATGCAGCATCAAATTATGAATCGATTTAGTACTGGTGTGGTTCCGTATACACACTGCTTATTCTGGCATAAATGCATACTGCACACTATGCAACTTGTCTGTATGTCAGTATGCACAGTGTACACACAGTATGCCAGCCAAGTCTGCAAAACATTTTCTTAAGAGTGGGAGTTCAAATGCATTACTTCTTGTCCAAGATATACTACATTAAATAGCCAAATTGTGAGACTGATCCAAATAGTAAAACATATAAATAAATGTATTGGTAACAGAAAGCAGTAGTTATCTTACACTTCAACCTTTATGGCTTTGACTTTCACATCTACTGATGATGAGGTCAGAGTTGCCAATATCATCAGTTTTGTTTCAGCCATCTTTCCACTGTTAAAGAAGCTTATCATAAAGCAGAAAAAGGAGTTTGCATTATAATCCATTAGATCAGTCAACCAGTTTTGAAACCTGGAGAAATAATCCACATTTGAAACTCAAATAACAAACAGTAGCAGCAACAGCACGTTTCTACCAGAATGTCCAGTACACCAAGGTCTGATGTTGTCTGTATGACAAAACATTGTTTGCTATGCAGAAAATTATAAGAAGCTGTATAAAGGAGGACATCTTTTAGAAAAATACTATCTGTAACTGGTACTTTACATAATAGTTCAGACAAGAATTGTCAAAGAATTACAAACTGTCTGTTCCAGAGTGTGGCTCACACATAAATCATAACAGAGACTATATTGTAGTTTGGCTTTCCAGTTGCCAGTCCATTTACTTATGGTTGTTATGTTTATGACCAGTTACTGAATAAGTCTGCAGAAAAATGCTTACGAAATTATTGATGAAAATGCCTGCTAGATGGATTGATCATGCTGTATATGTACATTCATGTAAAATGTGTTTTTAAATTCACAATGATGTGTGTGTATGTGTGTGTGTGTGTGTGTGTGTGTGTGTGTGTGTGTGTGTGTGTGTGTGTGCATGTGTTTGTGTGTGTTAGCATTCTTAGTCTACAACATCTAAACATGGATTCGCTTCTAAACCTCGAAGACCATATTGCCATGTTTTAAAATCTCAAGATGAAAATAATTAAACATTGGAATCCCAAACAGCAGATTTCACACATGATAAGTAAACACTTGGTCAACATATCAAAATTCACTTTGAGGTAAGTGAAACTCACCTAGGTGAGGGACTACATCCCCCCCCCCACATCCCCCCAACTAAATATACCAACTCCGGGATTGCACTACAGTGGAGAAAAGGGCATGTTGGCCCTAAGCAGTTTGGTTTATTAATTTATTATGTTGTAAATAATTCTAGATATCGGTGTTAAAATGAATGGGTTGCTGTGCTTATTTTAAGTATTTAGTGGGGCCATAACTGTTTTTACTTTGTGTTAATGTTATAACAGTATAATGTGACTATATATCAACATAGTAAAACGGGGACATCCTTACCACTTCCCTGTCTGCAGTTACGCTTTTGCTAACAGCAGTAAGCTGTGATGCCAGTTATAAACTCTTATCTAGAATTGAAAATTGGCATTTCTTTGCAAGATCTGGCATATAAGTTTTTGTATTTATAGTTCCCTGAAAGGGCGCATGAAGAAGAGTCATATACACTCCTTAAGCAGGGAAATTAGTTTACTATATGGTCATATGATGTGGTTCCAAGTTTGTGTATGTAGTTTCTTTTATTTAACTACTATTCTTGTTTTGCATATAAGAAAAAGCAGGTGCATTTTTGATTTTTTTTTTTTTGGAAACTGTGGCCGCAAAATGATACTTTAGCAGCAGACTTTTTAACATAGCGAGACAGTTTCTAAAAAAGCAACTGAGATCTTGCGTTCTCCGTTGCTGTAAAAAAAAAAAAAAAAAAAAAAGACTTATACTAATGGAAAAAGTCCGGACGACCGGACCTTTTTCCATTAGTATAAGTCTTTGATTTACAACGTGCACACTGACCAATCAGTGTGCACGTTTTGGAATATTAATGGGGGATAGTTGTATAATACTTATCTTTCAACACAAGAGATCAAATGTGTGAGCAGGTATCAACAGACTATGGAATGTTTACTGAGAACCCAGGTTCTTTAACATTTTGGTAGCATTCCAGAATACAAAGTAGGAGACATTAGAAGTACAATGGTTCCCTTTTCCAGCTATAATTAATAGTTGTTATTCTAGCAACATATATCCCAGATCACAGTCGATGATGCCTCATACCCTCCAGCGTTTGGCGAAAGACACTTTTGCTGGACAAGCGATGCCTTCTAATAGGAATATAGAATAGCTCAAAGTTGTAAAAATATCATTCTGGAAAATGAAGGCCATCATATACCTTCATGACAACAGCTTGCGGAAGTATAAAGTTAAAATAAGTATAATGCATAATTTAATTCTTAAATTGTTATGGTATAGTATCAGGGCTTGCAATATAAATTTGCTCACTTGGAGAATCCTAATAATGCATGTAGCACCAGAATGTCGGTCTGTGATACAATCACACATTGCTTTTGAATTTTAACCTGAAAAAAATGACACTACAAAAATAAAAATATGCATCTGTTTTCATAGGGGGGTAAGCCACACCCCACACACTAATTATGTATGCCAACTCCAAGGTTACACTACAGTGGGGAAAGAGAAAATATCCTAAACCTTGCTGTACCATGATGTTGCTAAAAAAAGAATGGTACAGCTCAGTCAACTGATTTCCGATCAGTTGTACAAGCCCTGTCAGTATTCAAAGTAAAAACATTAATGAACACCATGACAGAGAGAGAGAGAGAGAAGAAATGTAATTTCTGTTTTCAAAGCAATCCCTTCTTGTTTTTCCAAAACTGCATTTGTGTGAACCATTTCAACTGCACCATGGCTTAATCCTCATAAGAGGTATGCCAATTTTGCTGAAATCTAACTTGACTGGAATAGATGTGACCAGATAGGTTACAAGTGCCTATTAAATAGCTCAATTTCCTGGCCTGTGAACATTATTTAAACTATCTCACTGAAGAAAAAAAGAAAAGCCCTATGCAAATATGGCTTAGATTGATGCATATATGACAAAGGTAAAAACGGATTTTAGAAATGATGTTTCAGCCTTGTCTTGAGGAAATAAGTTCTTGTAAACTGGTGGTACAAATACATGTATGTTCATGGCTTCAGACTGACATCCGATTTCAAATAAGATGGATGCTTAGTCAGAGGAACAGGAGAGAATCTAAAGCAAAGCAAATAGAAATCCGTTTTGAATCAGACAATGGAGCGACCTCCCCACTAGTAAATGCAAAGATGTATGAAAACATAATGATATTATCCATTTGTTTCAGGAATTTAAAGCAGTAGCAACTAAAGTAGTAGCCAAAGTAAGAAAGGGAATATACAACATTTTAAGTATAGTCAGTAGGAAGACATAAATGCCAGGTTTACAGCTCATCAGAATGAGGTATGATTGTATTTTTGGGGTTAGCGAAGTACTCTTGTGGAAACAAATCCCCAAATTATGGGTGTATCAGATGTTTGGGACCAAGCATTAGGGATCAAACCATTTGTCCAAAAACTGTGTGCAATATTTAACCACAAGGGTGGTATTCCTAGTTCAAGACTTCATAGCTGCATAGCGGTTATCCGCAAAAAGTGCTGCTACATCTATATGAAAATAAACCCAGCGCAGTGGAAAGGGAGAAAGGGTAACGTTTGAAAATGGGGAGACACAGCAGAATCACATCAAGAGGGTTATACTGGAGGAGGTGGGAGAAGAGCAGTACTAAGTTTTTTTTTTTTTGTCAGGGGTAGACCCTCCCTTATTTTTTGAATTTTTTTTAATAATAGGGAAGCATGGATGGGAAGTAGGTACGAGGGCTTAGGCGAGAGGATAAGGAAAGAAGGGGTTAAAGTGAGTGATGCAAAGCAGGAGTCTTCATTCCCAAAGGCATCAAATTCTTCCACTTTCAGATAGTGTTGCAGTGGAGCACCCTGATGTTGAAGGGGCAGGGGTCTGTGGTGGTACTGTGGTTGGCATTTAACTGGGGCTCTGAGTCTTCAACCCACTTAAGAGAAGTCTTGACTAGCTAAAGCCATCTGTTGATGATCTGCTCTAGCACATTCTCAAAGAAGTCTTGAAGCCCACATTCAGTGAAGCTTGCTAGGTGTCATATTCCAGAGTGTCTACAGGGCTAGTGCCACCTTCCCGGCCCTGTGAGGACACCCTGGACAGGCAGAGGATGAAGAATGCCTAACCTGAGAGGTATGCACCTAGGCTGCTCCTAAGGAATTTGGATTTGTAAAAAAAAAATAACAGAAATGGGAGAGAGAGAGAGAAAAAAAAAGAAGGGTGGAGAAAAGAGAAAATATATTAAGTTCAAACATAGTATTAAACACCATTCAATTTTTTACTTTAAAACTATTTTTTTTTTAATAAATCTTTATTGAAGTAAAACAAAATGCTTATATATAGATGGGACAACTGATCTGGGAAGTGTTTATCTGACTGTGGGAAGAATGATATGAGAAATGCTTATGCATACTTGGGATGAAATGATTTAGGAAGAAAGTGTGTATTGCTATCAAGTTTTGGTGGGTATTACATTTGGCTCTCAACTATACTAACAACTGAAACCACCTTTTATAAATACATGAAATAAAATCAGTTAAAAACAGCACACTGCATTTATATATTGACATATGTTTTACAGTTGGTTGCAGTAATATACTGAAGCATTGCAGGACTTCAATTGCCATTCTTTATAAATAATTATATACATTCATAAAATTAGTTAAGGGCACTATATTTCATTTATATATTGACATCTTTTACAGTTGACTGCAGTAATATACTGAAAGCACTGTAGGTAAGCAGTTGCTACAGTTTAGGCCGGGTCTACTTGAGTAGACTGAAAATCCATTTAACTGAATTGCACTTCATAGAGTCGACAACACCAAAACCTTACTTTAATGAATGTTCACATCACCGGAATTCTAATCCAGTAAAGAAGGCAGTTGATCAACATGGGGAAATCTGCCTTTTTTCCCACTATAGTGTGATCTCAGAGTTGGCATATTCAGTTGGGATGGTGATGGGGGTTGTGGGGGGGGGGTGAAGCCCTCCACTTGGGTTGGTCTGATATGGTTTGGTGTGTTTTTTTTAATGTTGGCTAACTGCTTCCTTTACAGGATTAGAATTCCAGTGATGTGAATTTTCATTAAAGTAAGGTTTTGGTGTTTTCGTCTCTGCTAAGTAACATTCAATTAAATGGATTTTTGGTCTACTCAAGTAGACCCTTTAGATCACATACAGAGTGCTGCAGTGGTGAGGTTTAACTAAAAAAAAAACAGTATTGCATTAGAGATGAGGATTTGCTGATCACTCACCCCCCCCCAAAAAAAAAACTTTGCACCAAGGGCAGTTACCCCTCCAGCCATGCCCTAGCTATGCTACTACCCACACCTCCATAATAAGTACACAGTAGTGTATCCTATTTCTTTATTAGTAGTGTTTTCAAATTATTCTTACAAGATCAACAACAAAACAAACAGTTCCACTGTACCAATAAGTATCGAGGATGTAAGCAGAAGAATGGCCATTGAAGATGATGATGATGATGACATAGTTAAATATATGAGATGGCCTGAAGAAAGTGGCACACAGTCCCCAAGTTTAATGGCAGGATCCAATACTGCACAAGATACAAGAAGTGACAATGGATTACAAAGTCAGTCACATGCTGACATTACACCCATGCTTGTCCAGGGAAAAAAACCCATGCACTTCTACACCCATACCTCCAAATCCAGACAACCACTTTTAGGATGATGGCAAACATGCAGAGGTGACAGTGTCCTTAGTGACACCTTAACAAAGGGGAGCCAGGAACAGGAATTTGTCAGAACTACCTCATAAAACATGTAAAGCATTGGCTGACCAGCAGCAAATGTGCTATGACATTGTTAGGGCTCATACAACTACCACAGGGAGCTAGGTAGAAACAGACAGAATCCTTTAGCTTGTTTGTTAGGATTTCAAGCATTACATGGAAATGAGATACAGTAGGGATAATATGATCACACTGATGCATAACATGGTCGCACACTGAGCACCCTTGGCCTTCTCCATCCATACAGTATTTAGAACATACCAGGCTCAAGTAGGAGTCAGTCTTGTAAGGGGAAGAGGATGGGGGTACCGTCTAGGCATGTTGAAGTAGATCACATGAGACTACAAGTGCTTCTCAAGAAAATACTGTAATAGTTCATGAGAACAAGCACAACAGATTTCATGCAGGGCATGTTGGCATTCAGTTACACCTAGTAGAACCTTTCATTTGAGGTCCTGATCCCAGTCCCACAGCACTGTCAGATCAGTGTCTTTTGGATCACCTATATTAAGTTTGTCACGACATCGGACCAACTCACTATCCAGCTCTCATGATAGCCCTTTTTCAAAATCACTTGCACCCTCACCAAGCCTATCTTTGGGAAATCCATATGAAACACTTGACCATGGCCTGTAATGATTCAAGTGTGACATTTCTGTTACTTACAATTTGGCCTTCATAACCACAGATAAAAAAACACACCTGTCTTCACAGGATTGCTCTCAAGAGGGAATTAGCTATTTAAAAAAAGGGGGGGGGCTTAGGACTCTTTGTAACTGCATGGATTTCTTTCTTATAATGGTACTGCTAACACCTCAAGGAACTGTGGAAAGAAAGCTATATTTCATGACATAAGATTACACTATACACCATTAATGCTGTATGCATTGACATTGTTACAGTTGGCATTTACCTATAAATTTAAAGTAGTAAAATATGCAAGTTTTTAGGGAAACACTAATAAGAAAATTACAGATTAAAATTAGTGTCCTGCCATGTAAACAATCTCCACTGCCACTTCACTCTCACCACTGCACAAATGATGATTTTTTTTTTGTCAAGGATGCAAATTTTTATGCATTACAAAATAAAGTAATCTAGTATGCAGTACCTCAAGAGACAACAAAAATCAAACTGAGAAAACATTGCATAATTTACAAAAAAATGTTCATATGTTTTCATTCAATTGTATGGCATGAACTCATGTTAAATACAGAAATAGCACTTTTTACTAATTGTTCCACTTCAGGATATTCAGTGTGTCAATAGTTAGGTGCACCTCCTGACTAGAATATATTATGCAAAACAGTTAAAATGTGGTTATCCCTTATATGATGCCTTACAATATCTCTGAACAGGAGGCATTGAGTACTCTGGCATGACTTTTACAAATAAGAATATGAGTGCCTATTCTGAAATAAAAAATTAATTATTTAAAGATGAGCATGAATGTCAGAGAAAAGTGAAAGTAGACAATGCACCACATAGCACAGAACACAGATACCACTGCATGCATCAGTTACACTCTATATGTTTTTTTACAAGAACGGAAACAGTAACCTGAATATCATGGTCCATAGTTCTGGACTAGATGTTGTTTCTTTACTTTCATAGCCATATGTTTTACACAGGTCTGATTGCATGGGGTCCCTTACTACTATTGCCCGCTGGTCACCCTGTGTTGTATTGAACTCGAACTGGGAACTGCAGTGAAAGCATGGCTCACTTCACCACCACACCAGTGCAAGATTATATTGTGCAGAATGCAAGCTGCTGTAAGCATCCTGTGTACAGTAACTACATAAAACGACATACTGTAGGGCACCCCAAGACTTATCCCAGCAATGACTCTTCAGGAGACTATACACCCACTCAATGACAATAATGGTTTGGGACAGGGTTGTATTTAAGTTGTCTTTGGCAGATGCGGTTGGATTTCCACTGATGCCATAGGTCATGGCTCGAGTGAATATCAAGCATCACCTGAAAGAAAAAAGAGTGGGGACTACGAAATAAAGACCAGATTGATTTAGAATTCTGCAATACATTTTGCCATAAATAACTACTTATATAAAATAGAAAACAGAGAAAAAATATTTTCCATTTACCATGAAGTTGTCCACTGGGCATCTTAGCATTCATGAGGTATGCAAATAATCTGCACTGCAAAGATGTTAGGCAGAGATGTTGGTGATTCACCCTCATGCATCACTAACTACCTGGCAATTGATGGAATTGTGGCCTTTCCTGCTGCGGTACTGCTTGCCCCATGGACCAGAAGATGCCCTAATTGGAACATGGGTGCAATCTCTTGCACCAAGTACCTCAGCGAAATGTGCCACCCCACAAAAGACACTGATAGCCTTGGTTCAGTCCTGCAATGTCACTGGGAAACAGATGTACTAATCACATGTCAAGAGTACATTCAAGAACTGCTGCAGTACCTTTGAGGCAGAAGCCTGAGAAATACCCAACGTGTCCTCAGTCTGTCTCTGAAAGGTGTCCTTTGCAAATATATTGAGGCCTATACATACATTAGTATCCAAAGGGATAGGAAGTCTATGCATTCCTTTAGTACCCTTATGGGAGTCATACATACTCATTAAGACCCTTATAATATCCCTGCCCATTTTAAAGCTATCTAGTATGACCTGATTATCAAAATGATAATGGGTTATTCTGCTTTCTTAACCAGTAAGCAGCACTGGGCACAAGGGGTTTTGGCTCAACCAAGTTAAACAGCTTACAATGGTAAATAGTAAGGCTAGCAGCAAGTGACAGCATCTTTGCAGAATGAAAAGTGAATAGAATAGGCATAACTCCTCTTTCTATAAGGCACCTGTGGGCAGCACAGAAAACAGAAAAATTTAACTATGTATCACAAGCAGGTGAGAGAATGCTTCATTACCATGTGCTGTTTTACATAATTTATATTTTAGATCTCATAATCACTTCATTTTCCTTATGGTTATTCACAGCTATCATGCATTAACTTAAGTGGCCACTATGAATCGTGGCTTACCTGCGCTTTTTCGCTGACAGCATGGATACCCATAACACATCTGCATTATGACTATGAATACCACCCCATGTCTGTTGATCCTGCTGGAAGCATGACTCATCCTGTAGGTTGATTACATAGGAAACCTATGCTCACTCTAGAGTTTGCATTCCTGAGACTAGGAATTAAAGCTCTTCAAAACTAAAATTTAGGAAGGTTTATTCTCACTTGCCATACAAAGGAAAAGGATATGAGCTGAAAAGGCACCTGTATCAATACCTTCAGTCCTTCCTTCTAAAGTTTGGAATGCCACAAAAACGTTTTCACTACTGAAGAAGGAACAACGCTTAAATGAAAGATCAGTTGTAACTTGGAACAATGCATTATAAATATTTAACTGCTTAGTTAAAGTATGAGTATTATCTGCAAAACACATTAATGTTCCAACTAACAGAGGCTGTCATTTGTCATACTGCAGGTATGCCACGTACGGACTGTATTCAGTGAATCTTTTCTTTTTTTTCTCCATTTGCTTTACTTATTTTTAAGCAAAATGTATTGTTCTGGAATAGGATTATCTTCAGTACGCTGAAGTACCTCTGAATTAAAGTTTTAAGCATTACTTGAATAGATATACTGGAAAGTGATTGATAGTCTTAAGGGCCAATTGGGTCTATGTGCCTCTGATACAAGAGGTTTGGGAGGTCACTCAGTGGAAGTTCTAGTTTTGCTTGAGTTTCAGTTTGTTTTTACATTTCATTAATACCAACATCCTGGAAGAAATGGTCCATTCTCCTACCAGGGATACAAACATTCTTGACCTTGTACTTGGGTATAGGGGAGCTGTGTTTCTCATGCAATATAATGTCCTTATTCATCAGATCTGACTATAAGGCAGTATTGCTTGAAATAACAATTCAAGATGGGGTCCCAGTGAAACCAAAAATCTTTAGGGACTACTCCAAGGCTAACCTCTCTCTCTACTAAGTGACACCTTAGCTAAATTCCGAACACCACCAACTTTTTATACACCATAGCATATGCTGAGCTATTTACAAAATCCACGTACAGCCATATTGATTGCTGTATACAGCGTACTCTGCCTACTTATATTAAGAATAAGATACATTTAAAAGACAAACCACCCTGGTGAAATTACAATATCAGTCAGTTATACAACAAAAGAAAAAAAAAATCTTGGCCAAACATAGGAGGAACAAAGCCCAACATACTAAAAGCTCCTTGACTGGTCTAAACAGGCAGCTAAGACAGTTAATTAATATCTCAAAGGCTAAATTTGAAGAAAGACTTTCTCAGGCAAACAACCATATAGCTTTCTACAGCTATGTCCGTAACCTCAAGGGAAGTATGCAACATTTCTCAGAAGTTATTGTGAATGGCATCACACACACTGACCCAGAGTTCATTGCCAACTTTATGGCTGACAGGTTCAGCTCAAATTTTCCACTACTCTCCACCAGTAGTCAAAAAGAAATACTGCATACCACCGTCCCTCCAACTATTACTCCTAGGGAGCAGGTCATCAATGCATTTTCCAAGGCCAAAAACACTGCATCGATGGGCCCCAATAACATCTGGGATGCTTATTAAATAGCAAGAAACCTGACCTCTCTGGTCCACTTGAATCATTTTTCAACTGGAGCCTACAATCAGGTTTTGTGCCCAAGGAATGGAAGATGGCTACAGTCATTTTCCTGCACAAAGGAGGTCCCAGCACTAATCCGGGTAACTACAGCCCCATAAGCCTGACCAGCCTCATATGTAAGGCCATGAAAAGAATCATCACAGACATGATAAATGAGGACATAGGTACCCTGCAAATGCTGGACCCATCACAATTTGGCTTTGTTAAAGGAAAGTTATGCCTATTAAATCTAGTGAACTTCTTTGAGAGGATCACCAAAGCAATGGATGAGGGCAAGACTGTGCACACAGCGTACCTTGACCTGGCCAAAGTTTTTGATACAATACCCCAGTCAGACATTATAGACAAGCCCACTAAATTAGGTATAAACCCTTCTTTCACCCACTGGATAGCCACCTTACTCACTGATAGTACCCAGGAGGTCAAAATAGGTGAGAGCACCTATACCAAGAGGCCAGCTGCTTGCAGAGTCCCCCAGGGCTCTATACTGGGCCCACTCCTTTTTGGCATCTATAGCGCTGAAGTGAAAGCAAATGCTGAAGGTT